>NC_142949.1:6510311-6527811 GCF_046866305.1 Octopus bimaculoides
GATCAACGGAACAGCCTGCTCGTGAAATTAACGTGCAAGTGGCTGAGCACTCCACAGACACGTGTACCCTTAACGTAGTTCTCGGGGATATTCAGCGTGACACAAACTGTGACAAGGCTGACCCCTTTGAATTACAGGCACAACGGAAACAGGAAGTAAGAGTGAGAGAAAGTTGTGGTGGAAGAGTACAGCAGGGTTCGCCACCATCCCCTGCCGGAGCCTCGTGGGGCTTTAGGTGTTTTCGCTCAATAAACACTCACAACGCCCGGTCTGCGAATCGAAGCAGCAGTATACAGAGATATGAGAGGAGGAGCAGTGAACATCACGGA
The DNA here is from genome assembly GCF_046866305.1 of Octopus bimaculoides. Taxonomy (NCBI): domain Eukaryota; kingdom Metazoa; phylum Mollusca; class Cephalopoda; order Octopoda; family Octopodidae; genus Octopus; species Octopus bimaculoides. The sequence goes on from NC_142949.1 coordinate 6,510,641, forward strand.
AGCTCCTTCAAAGAGAAGACATAAATTCCCTGTGGAGGAAAATCTGGAGTGAAGAGAAGAAATTTAACCAAGATGCGTTGTGGCTGAAAGAAATCCGAAAAAGTTATTGCTCCTGCAACTATTATCCAGAAACTCCAGGATGGAAAAGCACCGGGAAGAGACTTGATTGTTGGATATTGATACAAGAAGCTAACGTTCTACCGACCATATCTTATCAATTTGTACCAGCAAGCTTTCCTTGGGAACAGTAGCATACCACACTGGCAGATATAAAATTGATCCCCAAATGCAGAACCACCCACATGGCAAAAAAGTACCGGCCAATTGCATGCCAGATATATACAGTATGTTTAAACCTCTTCCTCCAGGACCATTGTGAAACCAATAACATTATCCATTTCTTTATTACCCACAAGGGGCTAAACATAGAGGAGACAAACAAGGACAGACAAAGGGATTAAGTCGATTACATCGACCCCAGTGCGTAACTGGTACTTAATTTATCGACCCCGAAAGGATGAAAGGCAAAGTCGACCTCGGCGGAATTTGAACTCAGAACGTAACAGCAGACGAAATACCGCTAAGCATTTCGCCCAGCGTGCTAACGTTTCTGCCAGCTCGCCGCTCTATACCAATAACATTATCACAGCAGAACAAGCAGCTGGGAAGAAGGGAGTCTGGGGATGTGTCGAGCAATTGTTAGTAAACAAAACTGTAACGTCAGAGGTGCAAGAGCATAGGAGGAACCCAGTTTTAATGTGGTTAGATTACAAGAGAGCCTTTGACTCTCTTCCACACTCATGGATGCTAGAAGCCCTTCAACTTGCTAAAGTTCCAGTGAGAATAGTCAAAGCCATAGCTGACTTGAATTCATCGTGGGCCACCATCTTGAAATTAAACACATAAAGTGTCTGTATTATCACCGATAGAATACAATATCACAAAGGCATATTCCAAGGAGACAGCCTCTCTGTGATGTTTATACTTTCTGTAAACCCCTTATCATTCATGTTAAGGAAGTCTGAAGGATATCTCACTGGTTCACAGGGAAACAGAAATATCGAAATTACACACTGTTTTTTTGTGGATGACTGAAAACTTTACAAAGAATATGCATGAGATGAAAAAGAACCTTGGCCTAGTTACAGCATTCTCAACGGATAAATGGTCAGGATAAATGTTGTTATATGGTTGTGAAAAGGGGGAAAACTATAAACGAAACTAGTAACATCTCCAGCAATGATTTGACTGTTATCCCTGTATGAATGTTACAGGAATCTGGGGGTGGATGGAAATATGTCTTACAGTGGCACCTGTAACAGAATACGTGCCACTAAAGAATATTACAGCCGAGTAAAGAAAATTTGGAACTCAGAACTCTCTGGATTCAAAAAAAAAAAAAAGAAACAGTGGCCCACAATGTATTTGCAGTGCCAGTACTCATACCAGCATTTGGGTTACTTGATGAGATCCGAGCCATTGATGTGAAAACCCGAAAAATATTAACAAGCACACTTAATTTCCACATAAACAGTGACGTAGAACGCCCCTACCTAAAACAAAAAGAAGGCGGCAGAGGCTTAACATCGATCGAAAATGTCTTTGAATGTCGCATCGTATCCCTTCGACATCTTTTAACCAAGTGTCGAAGTGCATCCCTTGACCAAGTTGGCATACATGAGGCTGATAACATCATAAGACTTGGAAGGCAGCTCCTTGAGCAACACTCTTTGATAACCTAGAATACATGCCCAAAGAAGTCGTACGACTCTACCGCAACATATCATCAGATGAAAGGATGAGTCTGTATCAGCTATGCATGGATATATTAGTAGAAAGCTCCGTGATGATAGTAGCATCGATCATCAAAGCAGTTTATCATGGACGAATAACCGGGTTACTACCTCCCACTTTGAAGGGTATGCATCTGCAATCCAGGAACAGGAAATATCAACCAAGTACCTGATGCACAAAAGGGATAGAGATGCAGGAAAACCGTAAAATGTGACAACCGATGCAGACTTTGTGGAGTTCACACTGAAGATATCACCCACATCATAAGCAGTTGTCCGAAAATGTCATCACGGTATTATTTACCGATGAGACATGACGTTGTAGCTAGGGCACCCTATAATGAAATCCGTCGGAAGGATAATCCCGACGAAAAAGAAATAAGAACCTACAATATGGTAAAAGCCATAGCCATTCATTATGAAAAGGAATACTGGTGGAATATACCAGTGAAGACCTCACAATAGACCTGATATAATGATTTGGGATAGAGAAGAGAAACTGTGCACAGTTGTGGAAATTAGCTGCCCAGCGAATATTAACATAAAGCTGAAAATCAGTGAAAAAGAGAGCAATATGCTGAACTATTGGGAAATCTACAGTTACTCTATCCAGATCACAAGTTCAGGTTTATACTGTGATTATTGGGGCGCTGGGATATGTAACACACTGCCTAAATACCAATGTTGAGAAATTAGGCTTTTCAAAATCAGAAAGGAAAAAGCTAATTCGAAGACTATACTGGAACTGCAAAAATCTGTAAAACTTTGCGGAAGTTTATCATTTAAATATATATGAGTATATCTAGATATGCAACTATATGCATGAGAATAACATACAAATCTGCACATATACATACATACAAACAAACAAAAACACCCTGTTGTTGATGTTGAAATTCCAATGAAGGATGGATCTAGGTTAGAAACCGGTTCTTTATTGGCAAGAAATCTGGAACTAAACTGAATAATGACATACATACATACATACATACGCACATACGTAATTACCCCGTTGATGTATGCTTTTCCAAATATCATTCTGTGATGCAGGTGGACACATGATCAGGGGTCACTGACCCAACCGGGATTGATCGAGACCCAGCTTGTGTTCGATTTGCTTGAAAGAGCTGCGTTTCTAAGCAAGAAACCAGCTATTCCTCCTCCATTATCGAGAAAAGCAATTTCTAAAAATATAAACAACACACACATTGAATAGAGAAGGGGAACGGAGAGAGAGAGAGAGAGAGAGAGGAAAAGAGAGTAGAGAGAAAGACGAAAGTGAGAAAGACGAAGAGAGAGAGAGGGAGATTGAGGAAGAAAGTGAAGAAAGAAAGAGAGAGAGAGAGAGAAAATGAAACTCTGAGAAAGCCCATCCCACACAAAATATGTTGTTTAGAAATACTGACCACGTGGGTGGATTATGTGTGTGTGCGTGTCTATTGTGTCTGTTTGTTTGTGTGTGATTGTGTGCGTGAGAGAGAGAGAGAGAGAGAGTTTCTACAGACTGTGTATGTGAGAGTATGTATTGTGTATGTGTGCATTGCGTGTATATGTATACGTATTGTGTATTATGGGTTAGTATTATTGTATGTGGTGAACGTATGTATATATAGTGGGGACAAGCATTACTTCTCGGGATTAATACAGTGTCTGTCGCTAACATTAACGATCTAGTATTGTGTATATATACGTGTATGAATTGTGTATGTGTTTGTGCATTGTATATGTATGTGTATGTGTTTGTGCATTGTATATGTATGTGTATGTATATGCAATGTGTATAAGAGTATTATTCTCTTTGTGCGTCCGTGTGTGTGTGTGTGCGCGCTTATTTATACTTTCGCCATAAATCCTGGTTTGACCTCCGACTCAAATGAAACCAAACTATAGTTGACCTCTCTCGCCTCAAAGTTCTGGTTCACATTCAGACGAATTCCTTTATCAATAAACGAAGAAGGAGTTGCGGTGGGGTCAGCAGTCACCCACCCACCCCTCCTATCCACCCATTAAACACTCTGCCTAAATTAATATACTGATTGTGAACCTCATTCAACTAATTTTCCGCCGCCACCGTTAGCACCACAATATCCACCCCACCCACCCCACCACCAGGAGATGTGTTCCTGGGGCTAAAGACAACAGTGGCATCGTCCTCTATGGGACCGCCACATTTAGCTGGTGAATATATTTTACGATTCTGTACTGTTACTGTTTACCTCTCGCTCAGAGACTTAATATAGCTTATCCCTTCATCGGAGACGGTAATAGTAGAAGATAAGGATTATTACATCTGTATGAGGAGCTCATTTCTTACTGCAAATCTCCTCATACAGATGTAATAACTCTTATCTTCTACTATTACCGTCTCCGATGAAGGAATACATTGAATTTTCCCTGAAACAACTGTAAGACATTCTACATAAAATATAATTCTACTTATGCCATTAGTCTCTTTATCTTACTCTTATATATATATATATATATATATATATATATATATATATATATATATATATATATATATATATATATATATATATATATATATATATATATACTAGCTGAGTTTCTTGTCATTGCCGTGCAATTTTCATAATAGAATGCCTATTTCAATTTTAGTGGGTTTCATTTCAGACCATGTCATCTCCGACGGAGAGGACTCTTGACCAAGACGGATTTCTGCATTATCTGGGGCAATTTATAAGTGTATCGATAAACTAAGTTTTATATTTTTCCATTTGGTGTATACATGTAAAGATTCTTCTCAGCTGGCTTCTGATGCTTCGTGAGGGTCTTTCGACTCTGTCGCTCTCGTGTGTGTGTGTGTGTGTGTGTGTGTGTGTGTGTGTGTGTGTGTGTGTGTGTGTATAAGAAGCGCAGAATATGTAATTAGCATTTTAAAACTGAATATAAATATACGTGCGAGCCTATTGTCACTGTTGCGCAATCCGATCTACATTTCCTATTAATTGATATATAAGGCGACTCGGACTCTCCATGCTGGCTTATCATGAGATATGACGGTTATTGCCACATATTGCCAGGAGCATTGGAGCCGGGTGTGAAACCGTTAACTCAATCCGAACCTTTTGGTAACGTGTTGCGCCCTCCACTCCCTTTCATTTCTTAGCAAACCCTTTTTCTCTCTGCCTCTCAAGCTAACAACTACAAATGGTAACAGCGGCAGTCACCAGCCAAATTTCACACACCCCACACGCACATATACATAAACGACGAGCTTCTTTCAGTTTCCGTCTACGAAATCCACTCACAAGTCCTTCGTAGGCCGTAGGCTATGGTAGAAGACACGTGGCCAAAGTTCCAGCAACATGTAGGCATGGCTATATGGTAAGAATTTTTCTCCTCAACCTCGTGGAGTTGCTTTGAGTTCAGTCTAGTGGTGGATTTGGTAGACGGAAACTGAAAGAAGCCCGTCGTATATATGTATACATATATGTATGTGTGTGTGTCTATGTTTGTTCCCCCAACATCGCTTGACAACCGATGGTGGTGTGTTTACATCCCCGTAACTTAGCGGTTCGGCAAAAGAGACCGATAGAATAAGTACTAGGCTTACAAAGAATAAGTCCTGGGGTCGCTTTGTTCGCCTTTAGCAATTTGCTCGACTAAAGACGGTGCTCCAGCATGGCCACAGTCAAATGACTGAAACAAGTAAAAGAGTTTTGTTGTTTTCAATCGATCTTTCAGCAACTAAGTCTCTATGTTTGAGTACAATGCTTGTCCTTAACCCAACCGCACAAGAAAAGGCTTCTGTCAGTTAAAGGTGAGCCAATGAGGACATAAAAACAAAAGCGAAACAAAAAGAGATATAGCTTTTATCTCGTTCGCTGGTGTCTAATGGAAGAAATTTCGTGCAAAAGGAAAAAGAAGAAAAAAGAAAAACACCCAACGAATCTCAAGGTCAAATGGGATGTTGGGGGCAAAATAGGGTGGTCGGGGTAGATGGTTGTGGAGGGTTTTTAAAAAAACACGAAAAGAGGAAGGGAAAAAAAATTCTATTTTTAGTGACTTTTCGATACAGTCTGGGAAGTCGTCGTGAAATATTCGAGATGGCATTCAACAGGAAATTAATATGGTAAATAAAAGTGGTGGTGGTGATAGTGGGGAGGGGACGATGTTGTAGGTGTAGTGGAGGTGATGGCGATTGTTTTGGTGGTGATAATGGTGGTGGTTGTGGTGATGGTGGAGGCGGTGGTGATTGTTTTGGTGGTGATAGTGGTGGTGGTGGTGGTGGTGGTAGTAGTGATGGAGGTAGATAGTGGTGGTTTGAGTGGTGATTATGGTGGTGGAGATGGTAGTGGCGGCGGTGGTGGTGGTGGTGGTAGTAATGGAGGTAGATCTGATGGTAGTGGTTTAAATGGTGATTGTGGTAGTAGTGGTGATAGTGGTGGTGGTTGTAGTGGAGATAGTGGTGGCGGTGGTGATTGTTTTGGTGGTGATAGTAGTGGTGGTGGTGTAGAGGTAGATCTGATGGTGGTGGTTTGAATGGTGATTGTGGTAGTAGTGGTGATAGTGGTGGTGGTGGTTGCGGTGGAGATGGTGGTGGCGGTGGTGCAGTGGTGGTTGTGGTAATGACGTGGTAGGAGTAGTGGAGGAGGTGGTAGTATTGATTTTGGTGATGGCGATGGTGGTGGTTTTCGCATTGGTCAAGACGATGGTGGTGACGAAGTGATACGGTGGTGGCAATTGTTATTGTGGTACTAATTGTCGGAGTAAAGGTAGTCGTAACTGTGTTGATAGTGGTGGTGATGGCGGTGATGGTGGTGGTAGTATTTCCTGATTGTTGTGCTGTATAGACTACAGTGGTGGTGATGGGGCTGGTGGTGGAGGTGGTAAATAACTTGTAGGTTATTTACTCCCACTAAAATGAAAGGAATTTCAAAGCCTCACACCACGTGGTATGGATCCGTCATGGTTGAGAAAAGCGTAGGATACTAATGGTAGTGGTGGTGGTAATAGTAAAGGTGATGATGATGATATTGGTGGTGGTGGTGGTGGTAGTGATGATGAGGATGGGTGGCCAGCGTCAGAGGACGCGGTGTGGTAGTGGTGGTGGTGGTGGTGGTGGTGGTGGTGATTGTAGCAGCGGTATCCGCGGTGAAAGAAGTGGAGATGTTGGCGTCGGCGGTCGTGGTGTCTGAGCCGGCCTAAGATCAAAAGCGTCCCAATCGTGACAAACCCATCCTATTTTCCAAAACATTTAAGACAGTGGTTCCCAAACTTTTTAGAGACGCGACCCACTATCTATGACACCAATGTATGGCGACCCACTTAACTCTACTGGGTAAAAACATTAATGAAAGAAACAAATTTATATCAGATTACATTTTCATTGAGACCTGTGAGAATTGTTTCAACGCCTCCATATCCTATGGGCAGGTGTTAACTCTAATATAAAACCTCGAAGCAGTAACTGTTATCGGCTCGACCAGTGTTATACTGCGCCTAGTTAAAGTTCTCTATAAATAGGTAAAAACAGACTTTTCCTTCTTTTACGATTACGTACGAATAAATAACTTGAGAAAATGACCACCTCTGATTTGTTAAGTTCGTGAAAAAAGCCTACTGCTCGATAAAACAACCAGTCTGGTATTGAAAACATGAGTCTTGAACTATCTCGATAGACAGCAGTTAATCAAAGCTAATGAGTAATTTTATAACTTTTTGCGACCTACTAGGATTCCGTTCGCGACCCATCAGTGGGTCGCGACTCATAGTTTGGGAAACACTGATTTAAGAAGTACTCTGTTAAATATGTGCTTGCTAATTTTTAAGACGTCCCTCACTTCTTAACCCCTGCCCCGCTCCCTCATCACTCTTGGTGCATCCAACTCCCCCCTCCCTCGGCCTCGCACTCACCAATTTACTATAGTCCTTTCCCCCCCGGAACTTTTACCCTACTGGAATCTTCTCCCTTTTCATATGTTTCCTGCTGGTGTTGACCAACAATAATTTAAACAGGAACATTAATGGCATCAACCTCACTGGTCTTGAATAAGTACTAGGCTTACAAAGAATAAGTCCTGGGGTCGATTGGCTCGACTAAAAAGTGGTGCTCCAGCATGGCCGCAGTCAAATGACTGAAACAAGTGACAGAGTAAAAGAGTAAAGAGTCTCTACTTTCTTGAACGCCGAAGAGAGAGAGATATACTATCATATACGTATAGAAAATCCTGGAGGGGCATGTTCCAAACTTCGGCATTAGAGAAAATTCTAATGCACGAACTGGTAGTTATTCTCAGCTTCTAAATATACGACTTTCGAAATCATGAGTAAAAACACTCTATTGTATCACTTTGATATTTAGAGATCCTTCAATAGTTCAGCTACCTACCAGGAAATATAAAGGGGCCTCTACTAAAATATTCAAAGAAACACTGCATGAATTCCTAACGACGATACCAGACGAGCCAACCATTCGATGCGTTCAGGGAAGATCAGCTGCCACGAAGTCAATCGTAGACCAATTTCCAACCCCAAAAGCGACTACAAAACTGAAAGGAAATAAATTGAGGCTGCCGTCCTACAAATGAGACCACTAAAAGAATATGAGAATGACGATAATAACGAAGACGACGACGACGACGACGACGACGATGTTGATGATGATGATGATGATGATGGTGATGATGACGATGACGATAACCATGGCGATGGTGATGAATGATAAAGATGACAACGATGACGACAACGAGGATGACGACGACGACGACGACAATGACGATGATGACGACGATGACGATGACGACCGTGATGACAACTAATTAACCTTCCCCCACCCTCACATAAAATACTCGGAATAATAAATCTTTGTCTGCAACTTTCACGCACCTCCTCCTCCTCCTGCTCCTGCTCCTCTCCCCCACCCTTCTCTTACCTCTCCTCGTCAACATCCTGATGTTAAAAGGTAGAAGTATTTGAAAATTAATCCTCGTTTTATTGACCATGTGCTCTTCCATTTAAACTTGAGGTCCAGTGAGGCGTGACGGCTGGTCGGTCACACCCCTTTTGTCCAGTTTCAAACTGAAACTATGCTTTCAATCTTTGACCTATTTCCTGTCACGCTGGCACCAACATCTATGCCACTACCAACGAATAAACTCCAATGTGGTCGCTCGAGCTGCTAGAAATAGCAGCAACATCTCTCTTAGAAACAGAGATACTCTTTTACTCATTTACCTGTTTCAGTCATTTGACTGTGGCCATGCTGGAGCACCGCCTTTAGTCGAGCAAATCGACCCCAGGACTTATTCTTTGTAAGCCTAGTACTTATTCTATCGGTCTCTTTTACCGAACCGCTAATGGACGAGGACATAAACACACCAGCATCGGTTGTCAAGCGATGGTAGGGGGACAAACACAGACACAAACACACATACATATATATATATATATATATATATATACATATATACGACGGGCTTCTTTCAGTTTCCGTCTACCAAATCCACTCACAAGGCTTTGGTCGGCCCGAGGCTATAGTAGAAGACACTTACCCAAGGTGCCACGCAGTGGGACTGAACCCGGAACCATGTGGTTCATAAGCAAGCTACTTTATTTCATAAATATTCCACTTACCACACAGCCACTCCTACGCCTATATACGTTGGATACTGTGATTTTAGGCATATTGCGCATGGAAAAATGTCGAGATGGTCACGAGTGGAGCGTCATTGATTAAGGGTCCACTCGATTAGGGTTTTCTTTTCCTGGAGTTCAACAACAACGATAAAATGCCTTCACAGTTTTGCTACAAGGCTAGCAATTTTAGGAGTGAGAATAAGTCGATTACATCGACCCCAGTGTTCAACTGGTACTTATTCTAGCAGCCCCGAAAAGATGAAAGGCAAAGTTGACCTCGACGGAATTTGAATTCAGAAAGTAAAGACAGACGAAATGCCGCTAGGTATTTTGTCCCGAGTATTAACGATTCTGCCAGCTCACCGCCTTTACATTTATTATTATCATATTATTATATGGATTGGCAGAATCGGTTAGAGCGTCGGAAGAAATGCCTTTGCACTACTTCGCTATTTGCTCCAGATGATTACGTTCCAGGTTCAGATCCCACCGAGGTCAACTTTGCTTTTCATTCTTTCGGGGTCGATAAAATAAACTATCCGTCAAATACTGAACTCAATAGCATCGGCTAACTCCCTCTTCTCATACTTGTTGGCCTTGAGCCTAAATTAGAATAAATTATTATTTCATCAGAATTCAAATCCACGTCTGGTGGAACAGAAGGAAATGGATAAGTTCAAGTGTCTCAGGGCCGTACTCACAAACGATGGAAAGCAAGAAGCTGATTTGGATGCTGGAAATGCAGGGAATGCCACAGTAATGCCCAAGCCCCAGTATTCGACTCTCAGGAGAGAAGAGATTGGTAAAAAAGCTAAACTATCCTTCAGTTTGGTTTTCCATTCTATCCTCATGTATAGTCATGAACGTTGATTTCTCGAATATGTCTGAGCCATGTTGAGTGCATTCGAATTTTGTTGATTCAGTTAAGCAATAAATATGCCATTTTGATGGCAGACATCTTCATCACGCTCCCCCCCCCAACCCCCTCCCTAACTTTCTGAGTATACGTATACGACACCCAATCAAGCAAAAAAAAAAGTCACAGAAAAACTCCTTCATAACTTGCATGTTACTCGGTAGGGGAACCACAAGACTGGCAGACAGAGTTTCTTCGTGGTGTCGGCTGCAATATTCGCTTTTGAGCCTTCAACCTTAACGATACTAAATATACAGGTAATGCCATGATACTATATAAGGTGTTTTCGTCGGATCAGTTTGTTTAAGAAATTGAATAAAATGCTGTATTTTTGTTTCCACGTGTAGGCATGGTTGAGTGATAAGAATGTTGCTTCCCAGTTACATGGTTTTGGTTTCAGTTCAACTACATGGCACCTTGGACAAATGTCTCCTACCATATCCTCGGATTGACCAAAGCCTTGTGGGCGGATTTGGTAGACAGAAACTGAAAGAAGCTCGTCGGTTAGGGCGCTGCACTCATGATTGTGCATTGAGTTCTTGAGCAGAACACTTCATCTCTCGTTGCATTGTGATCACTTTGACACCTGACCCCTGGCACATGGTACACTGTGCACCCGTTCAGGCAACGTCCATTTGGTGGAGAGAGTGAGCTAATAATGTACGGCTCATACATTTCATCACTACAAACAAATCGTTTGTGTGGGTCGTTCGGCAAAAGCTGAACGCTTATACGTCGTCTTCGACGAGAGAGTCTATTTCCCAAGTCACGATTGAGATTCATCCATTTTGAGTCCGTTTCAATATGACCACCCACTCAACAAAGGTATTTGTGACACCTACGAAATAGTTTTGCTTGTAACGAAAATAGATACGAACCTATTTGCTGAGCATTTTCGCATTGTCACTTAGTTCGACAGCTTCTTCACCATCGAAATTCATAGTCACAGCTCCACAGTCGTGACAGAACCACCATACGACCCTAACAGATTTTCTAACCAATTCTCCCGGCCACACATTCACAATATACAGACAGAACTTACTCACCTTTCGTTTACAGATTCATTAACCTTCCACTGACACTAGAAACATAAAATGTAAACAATTTAATACGGTTGACTGATTATGGAAGATGCGGGTAGGGGGAACGCTATTCGAATTTTGAACTTCTGTTACACCATCAGCAGGTGGTAATGAAGTCATTTGGTGATCAGCTCAAAACACGGCGACACTATCCACCGCTCAATTCATATCGAGGAGCAAGCTACTACTACTACTACTACTACTACTACTACTACTACTACTACTACTACTACTACTACTACTAATATTGAGAAACATAATATGCGGCTAAACGAAGAAAAATTCAACCTAATCCACTTCGGTAAAGAGACTGCATTCTAACAACCAGACACTCTTATTACTTTACTGCCCACAGGGGGCTACACACAGAGGGGACAAACAAGGACAGACAAACGGATTAAGTCGATTATATCGATCCCAGTGCGTAACTGGTACTTATTTAAATCGACCCCGAAAGGATGAAAGGCAAAGTCGACCTCGGCGGAATTTGAACTCAGAACGTAACGGCAGACGAAATACCACTAAGCATTTCGCCCGGCGTGCTAACGCTTCTGCCAGCTCGCCGCTTTTTAACACTCTCACTTCGGTGACTCTTCGGGTGAAACCCTCGTGGCATCCAGCACTGCTAGAGACCTGGGGGTTACTGTTGACAACAAAACAAGCTGCTCACATAAACAGCAAATTTGACATAGCACGTTGGGCGTGCTCCTGGATCCTCAGGACTTTCCGCTCCAGAGACGCTCCTACCATTCTTCTACTTTTCTCTACTTTTGCTCGCCCTCGCCTTGAATACTGTTTTCCGCTGTGGTCCCTGCCCCACGATACAGAATATGAAAATTGAAGCTCCTCAGAGATCAATCACAAGAAAAAAAGAGTAACGGCTTGTACACAAATCCTATATAACTGCATCTTTTTTTACTATTGGGATTGACTCAAAAAGCTCAGGCTTTGCTCCCGCCAACGCCGCTGTGAGCGTTATATCATCTGTATGGTGTGGAAAATATTCCATCAACATTGCCCTAATGATAAAGGTATCATCTTTAAAATTCATCCGTGATTTGGCCCCCGTGCCATCCGTCTACTACAGGAATCATGTTCGTGTTGTACAACAGAAGTATCTCACCTCAACTGGCCTTGCTCTCTTGAACATCGTGCCAGCCCACATAAAGGAGGAAAATGACTTCACGGCATTCAAACGGTCCCTAGATGATTACCTCCCAAAAATACCGGACAAACCATCCACATCCGGATATGTTTCTGAAAACAATAACTCTCTGCTCGAATGGGTTATGGTGTCCAAGAGCTGACTTTTCTAGGTGGTGCTATTAAATGAAACATGGCACAGGCCAACTTCGGCCGAAACTTATCTAAGTATCTAAGTATACCCCCCACACACATACGCACGCACACACACACGCACGCATGCACACACACATATATATGTGATTTGTTTCAGTCATTGAACTGCGGCCATGCTGGGGTACCGTCTTGAAGGGTTTCGTCGAACAAATTTGCCCTAGTACTTATTTTTGCTTCAGAACTAATTCTGATACATATTCCTTTTTACCGAACCGCTAAGATATGGGAACGTAAATAAACCAACACTGGCCAGCAAGCAAGGGCACACATACACACACGACGATCTCACGAGACATTGATCGGCCGGCACTATAGTTGAAGACACTTGCCCGAGGTGCCGCATAGTGGGACTGATGCAAATTCCAGAGGCCCGCAGCCATGTCTGTGTTTATAGGTTGTATACACACACGAAGGTTGTCGGCTCGTTAAACGAGTAATGACTAAATAAAATGTATGACAGCACTACATGTTGTGTGAACGACAATGGCTCTTGAATCCTGGCAGTGACTTACAGAAATTGCTGCAGGGTCGACATTCATGCAAATTCCTTTTGACTTCTTGGTTTCTCTGGATCATTCTTATGATGTTCTCTGAGCACCCTCGTGTACCTGGATAAACCTGAGCGATTTATATAAGTTTTTTGGCAGACAGTACATGTGCGGTTGGCCCCAGCAAGAAAGTCTGTAGTTTGTAACAAGTTTTTTTTCTATATGGCTTCTCTGGTGACTCACCAGGCCTGCGCGAGACATACATCTGAGGCCACAGAATTCACAGACTCGGTGAAGAATTGTAGGGTCGATGGAATTGTTTTAAGGTGCTGATCTTTTACATTTCACTGGAATGTGCTTACTCCTTCATAGGCTGTTTGTTTCCAGGTTTTCCTATCACGTTAAATATCTTCCCATTTTTGTTCTGAGATCTCACAGATTCGAAGCGTTCTTGAATCACTTTCTTGGCTTATACCTGTGGTCGAGTGCCTTGCGACAGCACGCTATAAAATATTTGCTTGGAAATTCTGCGGTTATCAAAAAGCACTACGCGACTGACCCAGTGCATATGATGACAATGGATATAGGCTTCAATACTAACAGCATTAGCTCTTTCTAAATTCCTCGTGTCAGAAGTGTGAGTCATGCAGTGGATGTCCAAGATGTTTCTCAAACACAACTACTGGAAGCACTGAAGCGTTTCTAGGTGATAACAGTACACCTCCCATGTTTCATACGAAAATAATACACATGTCAGTATGCAGGCGTTATAGACTGCTAGGTTGATGTTATTTTTCAAGCCTTTCTGGGACCAAACACAACCTTTCAACGCGACAAAGCATCGGTGGCCTTTTTTTATTCGTGCAGTGATCTCGTCTCTTAAGGACAAACATACATACATGCACGCATACATACATACATATATATACGATGGAGTATTGAAAGTTCTTGGCTTTAAGGGTAAAGGGTGTCGCCTTTCGCGACACCCTTAAAGCCAGGAACTTTTCAGCACCCTTCTGAGTTCTTTTACGGACCTTAGAAAAACTGAAGGACTTCTGCAATAAGTGTGTGAATCTAAGAGGGGAATATGTTGAATAAAATCATAACTGATTCTCCTGTATTTTCTTTTACCCAAAGCCAGGAACTTTTTAGCACCCCTTCGTGTAAGTATATATACATAGGTGGCGTCACCAGCACTCGGGCTGTTCGGGCTTAGGCCGAGTATAAGTTTTAATAAAGTGAACGTGTATTTGCAAGCTGATTTAATTTCTGCCAACACTGACTTCAAGTATGTAATTTCAGCCAATAATTCGGGCTCCTTTTATTGAAGCCTGGTCGCAGTTCATTTATTTTCGTTCGGCGTCTGATGGTCGTCTCAGAGGTGCCCTGTGTCAAACAATATCGTTCGTGGCAGGTGTTCTCTCGACATCGTTCACACGCGCCTGACTCGAGCTCAAAAGTTACAGCCCGAGTTGTTATAGATACTATAATACTCTTTTATTGTTTCAGTCATTTGACTGTGGTCATGCTGGAGTACCACTTTGTTGAGTTAATCGACCCCAGGACTTATTCTTTGTAAGCCTAGTACTTATTCTATCGGTCTTTTGCCGAACCGCTAAGTTACGGGGACGTAAACACACCAGCATCAGTTGTCAAGCGATGTTGGGGGGAACAAACACAGGCACACAAACATACATACATATATATATACGACAGGCTTCTTTCAGTTTCCTTCTACCAAATCCACTCATATATATATACATACATATATATATATATATATATATATATACAAATAGCAGTCAAATCGGCCTCTGATCTGACCATACCGTTCTAAATAAAGGGGTGGGAGACACATCTTAGAATTAGATTGTATATTCCTAAATATAACCATTAAAAAAAAAAAAAAAAGAAACGAGATGGTCACGGCTGAAATGTCCTCGATCATTTGTCTGATCAATCCACATTCGCCAGGCTTTCAGACAACAACACTGTAACGTGTACCCTTGATGTACCAGACTTGAAATAAACATAAAAAGCTTCAACAAAAACAAAACAAAGCCTTTATATATTTAATCCTTTATATTGAACACTCAATATTTCATCTATTCAATAAGACATATTCCATATATTCAATAAGACATTCAATACTTTATTTCATTGTACCATCCATTTTTATTTTATATTATATATTGTATATTATATTATATATTGTATATTCCATATTCTATATCCCACATTGGTTTTGCAGGAATATAAATAAAACATAAAAAACAGACAGTGTTGGAACTCTTTTAAACAAAATAATATATTCCTCTATACACAATCATACAAAACCCCTTTTTTTGTATTTATTTTTATTCGCATATATATATATATATATATATATATATATATATATATATATATATATATATATACATACATACATATATATATATAAACATACATACATACATACATACATACATACATATATACATACACACATACACACGAGGGTTGCTGAAAAGTTTTGGGCTTTAAAAGTTTCGCGAAAGGCCTGGTTGGAGGTTCAACCTTCTACAGGGCTTAGAAAAACTGAAGGACCGCTGCAATAAGTGTGTGAATCTGAGAAGGGAATATGTTGAGTAAAATCAAAATTAAGTGACCCTCCTGTATTTTATTTTACCCCAAACGAGAGTACTTCACTGTAACGTGTACCCTTGATGTACCAGACTTGAAATAAACATAAAAAGCTTCAACAAAAACAAAACAAAAAATACTTGTCTCGATTTGTTCAACGAGACCATTCAGGGCCGTGCTCCAGCATGGACACAGTCCAGTGACTAAAACAAGTAAACGACAAAAGACAGAAATTTGATCAGTGTTGTTGTCTGAAAGCCTAGCGAATGTGGATTGATCAGACAAATGATCGAGGACATTTCAGCCGTGACCATCTCGTTTCTTTTTTTTTTTTTTTTTAATGGTTATATTTAGGAATATACAATCTAATTCTAAGATGTGTCTCCCACCCCTTTATTTAGAACGGTATGGTCAGATCAGAGGCCGATTTGACTGCTATTTGTAGAAGGTCAAACCGACCGCGTAGAAGCCATTTGTTTGTGGGGGTGGAAGCGGCGGCGGCGGTGATAGAGATGCTGGTAGTGGTTGCTAGTAGCTACAAAACAAGATTTCTGGGAAAGTGACACACCTTCATTGCTTTCAAAAATCACTCAAATCACGTGACGCAGCAACAGTAGTGGTAGTTGTAGTAGTAGTTGTGCTGGTGGTGGTGGTGGTGGTGAGGCGTGATGGTAGTGGTGGCGGAGGTGGTATTGGTGATAAACATATCTTTCATCGTTTACTGTTTGTTTTTGAAGGCTGTGTATGTAGTGCAACGAACAAATAGTTTCACCATTCCATAGCAGAACCGTTGCACTAAATACACTTCGACAATTTTTGATATCTTGGCATCTGAAGCAGTTGGAGATACGATAGTTTGACCGAAAGAACAGGCTATTGCAAGCAAAAATAAATATTGAAAAAAAAAAGAAAAAAAACGCATTTGGCCAAATTTGGACATACGACAATTTAACATGATGGCAACGATATATAAATATATATATATATATACTCTTTTACTTGTTTCAGTCATTTGACTGCGGCCATGCTGGAGCATCACCTTTAGTCGAGCAAATCAACCCCAGGACTTATTCTTTGTAAGCCTAATACTTACTTATTCAATCGGTCTATTTTGCCGAACCGCTAAGTTATGGGGACGTAAACACACCACCATCGGTTGTCAAGCGATGTTGGGGAGGACAAATACAGACACACAAATATATATATACGACAGGCTTCTTTCAGTTTCCGTCTACCAAATCCACTCACAAGGCTTTGGTCGGCCCGAGACTATAGCAGAAGACACTTGCCCAAGGTGCCACGCAGT
>NC_142949.1:6532811-6572811 GCF_046866305.1 Octopus bimaculoides
ATAATAATAAGGGTAGAAATTGATATTAATCAATTAAAACCAGTGGTCTAGCATATTTTTAAAAAATCCGAAGATTAAAATTATATTACATACAAAATTAAGAGGAACGACCGGCAAAAGTGGACTCCTATATGCTAGAAATAGATGCCAAATCCCCTAACCACGAAGAATATGTTCTCAAGAAGAAAAAGAAATATATATATCAAAACAAGAAAACAGGAGATAGCAAAATATTTGTCTCATAAGCATTATATATACATACATACGTATGTATATATATATATATATATATATATATATATATACACACATACATACGTATATACATGCATATATATATATACTCTTTTACTCTTTTCTTTGTTTCAGTCATTTGACTGCGGCCATGCTGGAGCACCGCCTTTAGTCGAGCAAATCGACCCCAGGACTTATTCTTTGTAAGCCTAGTACATATTCTATCGGTCTCTTTTGTCGAACCGCTAAGTTACGGGGACGTAAACACACCAGCATCGGTTGTCAAGCGATGTTGGGGGGGGGACAAACACAGATACACAAACATATATATATATATATATATACATGACGGGCTTCTTTCAGTTTCCGTCTACCAAATCCACTCACAAGGCTTTGGTCGGCCCGAGGCTTTTTTTTCTTTAACATTTCAGAACCTTTTTAAAATCTAATTGAAGAGACGGATACTTTGCTATGGGGGATAGAATCCAAAGTGAATATATATACACACCAATTATCAACAAAAGTGAGTGTGTGTGTATACGGGTGTATACATACATATTGTATATATTGCTTCAGTTTCTTTTTACTTATCCTAGTGGAAATAAAGTAGGCAACTTTAATTAAATAATAATTTATTTATCTATGTTTCTATAAGCGGCGCCTCAATGTTAAGCCTTATCAAGCATTCACTATGGAAGACCAACGCTAGAGATGGCAGTTAAATCTACCTTCGAAGCACACACTCCTGTCTTTAAAAAGGAAGGTCACTTTATATAATGCAGTCCTAGATAGGCTACTGTCAACGTTAGCTTTATAAAACATTCTGTCGAATACTAACGCTAGAAATAGAAGTCAAATATGCCTGTAAAGGACACACTCCCGCCCTTAAAAATTTAGTACTGTTGTACGTAAGCTTTACTGGCGTTAGAAATAGCAGCTAAATACTCCTTTTAAATCAGAGCCTACTCTCCTCGAATAAAAAAGAAATATACAAAATAAGCTCGTATAAAGTAGCATAATATTTGGCAGATTAAAATATAAAATAAAAGAACTAAATGGTCGAGGCTGGAAGGTCTAGATTCATCATAGGAATGCTGGGTGAAAGCGGACTTAGGGTTAAAATACATCACCAATACCAACATGGTGGTGGTGTATGTGGTTAGTCGACCTGTTAGAAATAGCAGTCAGATTTCCCTCAAATCCTATCCTTGCCACTTTGAAAATAAAGAACTCACTGAATATTGTGCTTGGGAGTTCCTTGAACATGGAATAAAGACGGATGGGCATGGCCGGAATGTCTTTGGTCAGAGATCGTCTTATTTGTTGTAGGTCATCTCTTTGGGAGTCGACTCTGGGTTAAACAACACAACCATTTAGTTTTTTTCTTTCTATCTTTATATTACCCGGGTAATTTTATTTTATGGCGTTACATTCTTTAAATAAAGCTTTCAAAGGATGTTTGATGCAAGTAATTAAGAAAACAACAACAATAAATAGATATTTAATTAAGGAATAAAACAAAAAACTGCAGATTTTAAATATATATCTGTCGGCTTTCTTTAAATAATCTTCCATAACTGAATAAAATGAAAATTAAAATGGAAGTATAGCTGTGTGGTAAGCTTGTTTCCCAATCAAATAGTTTAAAACCTGCTATGTTGGAAAAGTGTCTTCTAGCAGACGGAAACTGAAAGAAGCCCATCCTGTATGTGTGCGTGCATATATATATATATTTGGCCGACCAAAGCCTTGTGAGTAGATCTGGTAGACGGAAACTGAAAGAAGCCCGTCGTATCTATGTATACATATATATATGTATGTGTGTGTATATGTTTGTGTGTCTGTGTTTGTCCCCCAACATCGCTTGACAACCGATGCTGGTGTGTTTATGTCCCCGTAACTTAGCGGTTCGGCAAAAAGAGACCGATAAAATAAGTACTAGGCTTACAAAGAATAAGTCCTGGGGTCGATTTGCTCGACTAAAGGCGGTGCTCCAGCATGGCCGCAGTCTACTGACTGAAACTAGTAAAAGATAACCGATGCCCCAGCATGGCCGCAGTCCAACGTTATTTTCGTTGCTGTCCAGCCCCCAGGTTATCACTGAATTAAAAGATATTAATAAAAAGGTTTTCCAGCCGTCACCATTTTATTTTATGTTAAGAGATTGGTGTATCTAGGACTACAATATCCAATGTGCCGTTTGCAGTGATTTGAGAGAGATGTGACTGTTATTTCTAGAATGTTGAACGACCACATAGCAAAGCTCCCTTGTTGGGTTGATGGAGAGACAATTGTTGTTATTGTTATTGTGCTTTGACCCCAGGACAATCCTAAATACACAGATCTATTATCAAAACCATCCAACCGTGACCACACCTACTTCTGATATATCCGAGACTACATTACTTTTTTTTTTTTTTAAATTTAAACACGGAAGGGTGTGCAGCTGTTATTTCTAGCACGGTGACCGACCACGGTTGATGGAGGGATAGTTAGAATCGTTGTCGGGGAAAAAAATGCCTTACACTTCCCATTCTGAGTTCAAATCCCGCCGAGGTCAACCTTGTCTCCCTTTGGACTCAATACTATTAACTAATGCCCATTCAAAATTTCAGGCCTAAATTACAAACCATTGTAGTTTAGCCACAGGTCAGTCCTGATTAGAAAGATCTATAATAAAAAATAAAAAAAGGGATACGACCGTGACCAGACCACTTTTCTGTCTATCTGGGACTACATTGTTAGATGTGTCCCCTTTTGTTTTAGATAGTAGGATGTGGTTTAAAGATTTGGCTGCTATTTCGTAGGGTGTAATTTGAGGGAGACTTAGCCGTTATTTTATAGGAGGTGATTTGAGGGAGATTTGGCTGTTATTTCGTGGGGTGTGACTTAAGGGAGACTTGGCTGCTATTTTAAAGGATGTGATTTGAGGAAGATTTAGCTGCTATTTCATAGAGATTTACTTGCTATTTGATAGTTAGTGGTTTTGGAGAGATTTGGCTGCTATTTCATAAGGTGTGATTTGAGGGAGAATAGGCTGCTATTTTCATAATGTCATACGACCAAAGAATAGGCTGCTCTTTCTAGCATGTAGAATGACTCAGTAGAAAGAGAAAGGCTCCTTCTGTTGGCTCGTGTCAAAGTTTTGGTTGTTTATTAAGGTTGCGCGCGTGTGCGTGAATGTGTGTGTGTGTGTGTGTGTGTGTGTGTGTGTGTGTGTGTGTGATACGACATGAAGAATGAATAAGAAATAAGAAGAAAACCGCTTCTTTCCTAAACTGGCAGCTGAAATATCATTTTTATGTGATGTATATATGTATGACAACATAACAATTTCAGCTGCTTTCTATTCCTGTTGACCCCAGCCCTTTTTCTCTCTCTCTCTCTCCCCTTTTATAAATACCCTCCTCCCTAAACTGCACAATTAAAGGGTTTCATACTTTTGACATCTAAATGGACTCGCATAGTTATATAGAAAGATCCACGAAATTTAAACACAAGAAACAATTCGTTTAAGAATAGGATTCCTTTTGGGGTTTTTCAATGACGTTTTTGTTTGTTTGTGTATGTTTAATTTAGGAAATAATTGAAACTTGTTAAATTAGGTAATTGGGATATTTCTTACATCGTTTGGGAAAAAGTGTATTGTAAGTCTAGGGAAGCGACTCTACTATGTGTGTGAGTGTGTGTGTGCGCTTGCGAATGTGTATGTAAGTATTATCTATACATATATATATATATATATATATATAGGGAAAAGAACCAAGGTTCATGAACTCATCGATGAAAATCCAGTCACATATAGAAAAATTAATAATTAAAAGCACAATAAATGAGTATAATATAATACAAAGTAAATATAAGATGAACCTTGGTTCTTTTCCCTAAAACTATATATTTATATATATTTTACTGTGAAACTTAATTTAATTTTAATTTTTAATAAATTGATTTTAATTGACTTTTTACCTGTAATTTTGGATTTAATCCCTATATATATATGTGTGTGAGTGTGTATAAATATTGGTTTCAAATTTTGGCACAAGGCCAGCAATTTTGGGGGAGGGGTAAGTCAATTACATCGATCTCAGTGCTCAACTGGTTTTTATCTTATCGACCTCGAAAGAATGAAAAGCAAAGTTGACCTCAGCGGAATTTGAACTCAGACGGAAGAAATGGCGCTAAGCATTTTGCCCAGCATGCTAATTATCCCGCCCGCTCGTTGCCTTTACACAGAAACACACATTTATCTATCTATTTATCGATAGATAGATAGATAAGATTAAGGAGAATAGTATTAGTAGTGACTTCGAAGTTTCGACCTGCTCTCCAAGGACAGTCCGAGGAGGGTAAGCAGGCCGAAACTTTAATGTTAAATTGTTTTTATTATAACTTGACGTAAGAACAAACATTAATATTATTATATCATTATATATATATAATGCATAACATATTTAAATATATAATATATTTATATAATACAATATAATAATACACATTGGCAAATATATATTATATAACATTTCTATAGAAGAGGGCTAGAAATTAATCTGCTCCGCTCAAAACCGTAACTTCTTGAGATGTGCATGATTACGATTTTGCAAAATAGATGGATAAATAAATAGAATTACAATAAGGTGTATTCTAGTTCGCTTGAAGCATTGTGTATTGTTTGTAAAGAACTAAAAGTTTAGAATGGTGCAACAATGCACTATAATACAAAAAATGGACTATATACCTGTTGTAATTTGGTTATCTATAGTCCGATGATATTTCGGAATTACAATTCTTCAGATCTTCTTAGATGGAGTCTCTGCTATAAATTCCATCTAAGAATATCTGAAGGAATTGTAATTCCGAAATATCATCGGACTATAGATAACCAAATTACAACAGGTATATAGTCCATTTTTTTTTGTTTTATAGTGCATTGTTGTACCATTCTAAACTTTTTATTCTTTACTAATAAGGTGTATTGTACCCTCCTCTTAACCATAGTTTTTTCAGTTTTTATTTTTCTTCGAAAAATTTCTCAGATTATCTTTTATCAAAAAGTTAAGCATAATTTTGAAAAATCATCTTTGATGTTTATTTATTTAGCTATTCTTTCAAAAGGAAGTCAAAACTGAAAAGGTATGAAACGAAAACCTCATAACTTTTTGCAGAATCGTAATCTACGATGCTTAGATGATAAACATTTGAAAAAAAGTTTCGGTTTTTTTTTGGGGGGGGGGGGGGGTTGTGTCCAGATAATGGTTATAAAAGCTTGTAACCACTAAATTCCTTGTGAGGTGATTAATAAACATAGTAAGACCTTAACCGACATATCTAGACAAGTGTGCCTACCCTGATCATCACTCTCCCGCCGGCTTAGTTTCGTCATAACTTTCAGAAAACTGGATTAATTTTTTAATGAAATTTTCTACAAATATTTTTTCAGATGATATAAATTTTATATATCAGAATTTAATCTAAATAATAATAGTGATTCTAATGGCTTCTGATCTTAACTGATTATAAGTGTTAACATGTATGTTTTGTCTCTCGCTAAAAGATGGACGACGGCAAATATTCCGCTCAGTACTGCAGATTTGCTTGACCTTAACCAGTTGAGCATGTCCCTTGGTGGCTGATGATAAGTGCATCTTTGATCACAAACAGAAGTCGTGGGGGAGCATCGTAGCCATGTGTTGAGAAGAATTCTTTGGAGTTTGAATAAGTCACCCATGGAAACATGGTTGTTTCGTTCATCATCCTTAAAACAAATCTTATTCAGGGGTTTCTTGAGCGGGATGGGCTACTCAACCTGAAGAAAATTTTAACTGGGACTCACCTGCAAGATCATGAACTGTTTATCTTGATATAAGATGACCATGTTGCGCACATATGGTTGTGATGCATGTGTCTGGTGTACTTCTATCAGACGGGTAGACATAATGGGTATAACGGGACCCGGTGTCACTTTCATGGCATGCATTACTCTCTAACACAATAATAATGACATTTTTATTGTAGAAAAGAACAAGGCAATTATTGTAGATATTACCTCACTCTGGGACTACAGGGTGAATGAGAAGGAAAGTGAGAAAGTGGAGAAATATTAGAAGCTGAAATAGGAAATCAGGAAACTATGGAGAATCAGGCATATAGAAGTGGTACCGATTCTGGTTGGTGCACCGGGCACAGTCAGTAAAAGGTTAGATGCATGGCTTGAGAAGCTAGGAATTACCACCAGGACGGGTCTGTTGCAGAAAACGGCTTTGTTATGAACAGCAAGGACTCTAAGGAAGGTGTTGGAAAGGTGAAGAAGGAATGACAGAAAGAATTTTTCGCCATTTTATATGGCTTGCTCTTTTGGTATAGTGTCGGTATAACATCTGCCAGAGCAAAAGCGACAATGGAAATAATAATAATAATGATAATAATAATGATAATGGCGAAGGTAAAGAATACGTACACCACCGGTTTTTGGCGTAACAAAAACCCTAACCACCGGGTGTACGTATTCTTTACTTCCGTCAATAATAATAATAATAATAATTCATTCTTTTATTGGCCACAAGGGCTAATATAAAGATACATTAAAGGACATGACACAAACATAAATGACAACACAAGACGATACAGGGGGTTTTCAAATCGTGTACACAGTAAATAACATGAAAATGAAGCATTTCTACTAATAGGCACAAAGTCTGGAATTTTGGGGGAGAGGATCAAATCGATTACATCGACCCAGTGCTTGACTGTTATTTTATCGACCCCCGAAAGGATGAAAGGAGTTACTCGGCGAAATTTGAACTCAGAAACATAATGACGGAAGAAATGTCTCTAAGCATTTCGCCCGGCATGCTAACGATTCTGCGTACACATACATACTGAGACATCATAAAAAATACCCATAAAATGAAACTGGAAATTTTGCAAAGAATTATGTGATGTTATAATTTTTTTTTTTTTTTTCGACATTAAATTCCGATATAATCGTACAGTACCTGAAAAAATATCCATTCACTAGAAAAATATCCATTTTTCTGAAACAAATTCGGTTGGGGTACACTTGTGTAGGTATGCCGCTTAATCTAAATCCAATTATGTAGATACATAAAAAAAACTTTGTATTTACTTTCTGGACAGCGTAACTCACTGAGGAATGGAAAAAAGAAATAGACCTGGATGAGAATCGAACGTATATAAGTACTTGTATTGAAACACTAAAAATTAAGAACAAAAGTATAAGTTTTTTCTTTAGTTATCTTTCAATTCTATTTGTGGAAAGAATTATGAACTGACTGACCAAATAATCGTCAGATTAAAATTTAATGAGAGGAAGAAAGTAAGAAAGGGATTGAAGATTTGGAAACAGCAGATATGAGAGAAAAAGATCCCGCCCCCCACAAAAAAAACCGTCTTATGCAAAGATTTGTTCAGAATTGTTTTGAGTACATCTTTTTATCTCTTCCTTGTTTCAGTCATTGGATTACAGCCTTTAAGGCTTTTAGTCAAACAAATGACCCCTGGTACTTATCTTTTTTAAACCTGATACTTATTCTGTAATTCTCTTTTGACGAGCCGCTAGTCACGGGGGCGTAAACAAACCAACACCAGTTATCAAGTGGTGATGGAAGAAAAACAGAAGGATGTACACACGTAGATACATAAACTCACACCCTATATATAACTATATATATATAAAACTGAGAATATGTGTGTGTGTCTGTATGTGTGCGTCACTAAAACTCGAGAACTACCCAACCAATTCCATTTAAATTTTACACATACACTAGGCCAAAAAAAATTTCAGCCTAATGCGAATCCAAAGCAATTTCTTAGACTGTTTCGGTATTGTGTCAAAAGTGAAACAATAACATCTCTATTGTAATGTGAAATAATAGTTTCAGATTTAATAGTTTCACTATCAATACTTCCACTTTGTATATAATATATGCATAGTGAAATTATTAATAGTGAAATTATTAAGGCACACACACACACACACATATATATACAGACATGCATACATACATATATTTTGGTCTGTCGCCTCTCTTATCTTTTCTCCTTTCAAAGAATGTTCCTCCAGCGGTCGCCACCTTACTTCGTATGACTTAGCGGCCATTACTGTTTGTTTTCACTGTCCTGTTGTTGTTACCAACTTTGACCCTCCGCAAATCCCAAATTTTATTTTAGCTCGCGGGGGGTATATATTGTCGTGAATTGCTCGAAATGTGGAATAGATAAACAGTCGACAACTGCTGAAGGGTCGTTCTTTATGTTACTTGTCTTGTTTTCCATTTGTTTCTTTCGTCTTCGCATACAAAAGTTTGTCTTCGTATTTCATGTTGTTTACGTTTCGTGACGTCCTGTACCCATATAGGCATATATGTATATATATATATATATATATATATGGTGTGTATGTGTGTCTGCACTGGACGGCACTGCCCCATCATTATTCAATGGTTGCGACCTTAGATTTGGAAAACAGTTTACAAAAATTTTCCTGCAATATATTTCTGGAAGGCTGATTAGAATGTCCATCGCTTAGGGTCAGCGAGCCAAGTCCCATGCAGTCCGCTTCTGGAAAAGGGGTACCCATGCCTGATTTTGGGTGAATTTGATAGTTCATTATATATTGAGTTGTCAGATCAACTTGTTCGTTTTATTATTATTTTTTTTATCTGGTACATTACTCTGCGTCACGTGTGTGAAAATAGGCCAAGTTTATTCAAATTATAAAAAAAAAAAAACGACAAAAAGTAAGAGAATGAAAATAGTACAAAAACACTTCCGTAAACTACGATGAAAATATTTTTCGTGTTAATTCGAATAACATTAAAAAAAAAATTAAAATAAGTGAAAAAAACCAACAAAACAATGAATTTATCTGACATCCTAATATTTTAATATCATATGTCCTGCTTTTTAATTATTTTAGTCATTAGACTACGGTCAGATTGGGGCACCGCCTTGGAGGGTATTTTAGTCGAACAAATGGACCCCAATATTTTTTTTAAAGCCCGGTACTTATTTTATCGTTCTTTTTACCGGAACCGTTAAGTTACAAAGACGTAAACCAACCAAGACCGGTTGTCAAGTGCTGGTGGTATCTACTAATATTTAGAGATAAGTATTTTGCTTTTTCTGTTTAGGAAAATCAAACGGAGTATTTTGAGTGTCGTGAACCTAATTAAGTTAAATAGCAGGCGAAGACATTCATTCATTCATTCACACACTAAACTCCAGCTATTTTAAAACAACTCTAGTGAAAAAAGCACTATTGTATTAGCATTTTATATTTGAAAGGTGGGGGAAATGTTGACTTGGTCGAGGAGAATAACAAGTAAGTAGACACAACAATAACAACAACGAAAATTTGCTGATATTAATAATTGTTCTTAGACAAGAGGAACCGGGAAGTCGATTGACCTGCAATGACTGTCATTCACTATGTATTGAATTATTCTTCTTTTTTTTTTTTTGCATCTTTAAATGGGCTGTTGTTTTTGCCATTGATCTGGCTGTGACTGAGAGCAAGCAGTTTTCTCTATTCAAAACTGTTGTAGCCATGTCATACGTATTCTCTCAAGCATCACATATCTATAGAAGCATTGTTTAATGTGGTATCTTTCGTTTTGAAGACCATTTGCTGTAATTCGAAAGATCTATTTATTTCTAACTGGCTAAGCAACCTCGTAGACACTCGTTGGTTCAGAGTGAGTTTGACTACGAGGTGGGGCAAAATGAGGTGTTTTAACTGCATTTTTGACTTTGAGATAAAATATATTTTTTACAAATATTCACTACCTTACAAAAACTATATCAGCCAAGCAAATGGCCTTCTCTAAATACATTGAAAGCATTATAACATAATCTGATCTCTATTTCAGAAAATTATCGCTGTTCTCTTTGAGGTGGCACACACAAAACCTGAGGTCAAGACCTGATGTTTAGGAAGAACCAAAAATGCAGTTTTTTTTTTTTACACACACACACATCTTTGCGACCTTTGGAAGAAATATTGCGAGTTGAAATAAAAATGCTTTCAAACCTAAGAGAATGTTCTTTTGAAATGAGAAGGAGTTTTGGGATTGGTGGTGGGTGGGCTTGGAGGGAGAGCTTGTCAGATATACATAACGTCCCTCTTTGATTATGCAGTTCTTGGACCAATGTACAGGCTGAGCCATTTAACAACCCTGTAAGCAATCATAAAATAATGGTTCAAATGTATAGGAAACAAAAGACCGAGACAGGTGAGGAAACAACGAACAGGTGTGTTAGTTTGACACTGACGTTTTGAGACTACACTCTTCCACAGAAGATTTTTATCTCATCATTTGACATCCATTTTCCATGCTGGTATGGTTTGGATAGTAGACAACTGCACCAAGCTCCACTGTCTCTTTTGGCATGATTTCTGCAGCTGCATGTCCTTCCTAATACCAACCATATTACTAAGTGTATCTCTTTTACTCTTTTACTTGTTTCAGTCTTTTGACTGCGGCCATGCTGGGGCACCGCCTTTAGTCGAGCAGATCGACCCCAGGACTTATTCTTTGTAAGCCTAGTACTTATTCTATCGGTCTCTTTTTGCCGAACTGCTAAGTTACAGGGACGTAAACACACCAGCAACGGTTGTCAAGCGAAGTCGGGGGGGGGGACAAATACAGACACACAAACATATACACACACATACATATATATGACGGGCTTCTTTCAGTTTCCGTCTACCAAATCCATTCACATGGCTTTAGTCGGCCCGAGGCTATAGTAGAAGACACTTGCTCAAGGTGCCACGCAGTGAGACTGAACCCGGAACCATGGAGTTAGTAAGCAAGCTACTTCCCACACAGCCACTCCTACGCCTATATATATATATAATTACATACAACTTGCACTCTCAGACACTCTCTTCATCTGTTGTTAGCTAGAAGTCATAAAGATTTCAGCACTTTCTATCTCTATGATTTCCTCTAACATTCCAAGGAGCAGTGATGCTTTCACAGTTCTTTTGGCTTTCATTGCTGCACACTTCTCCCCTCATTATCCATGCAACCACTACATTTAACTGAGTGCAGCAATAATCACCCCCCACTATATATTTTGCTTTGTGGTTAACCTGTTCACTTTCAACCTTGTAGTTTTAGGTTTATTCCTATCAGACGGTACTATAGTTAAGTACCATGTGCTCCAGTTTTTGGCTGACCAATACCTTGTGAGTGGAACTGGTTGACAGAAACCTAATACAAGTAAGCCATATATATGTATGTAATATATAAAAAGCTTGCTTCCCAACCACATGGTTTTAGGTTCGGTCCTACTTCATGGCATGTTGGGTATCTGTCATCTATAGCCCTGGAGTGACCAAAGCCTTGTGAATAGATTTGGTAAACAGAAATTGAAAGAAGGGCGGCGAGCCGGCAGAATTGTTAGCATGCCAGGCGAAATGCTTAGCGGTATTTCGTCTGCCGTTACATTCTGAGTTCAAATTCCGCCGAGGTCGACTTTGCCTTTCATCCTTTCGGGGGTCGATAAATTAAGTACCAGTTACGCACTGGTGTCGATGTAATCGACTTAATCCCTTTGTCTGTCCTTGTTTGTCCCCTCTGTGTTTAGCCCCTTGTGGGCAGTAAAAAAATAAGAAACTGAAAGAAGCCTAACGTGTGAGTGAGTGTGTGTGTGCGTCTCCTTGTCTTGTCATAGCATGACAGTTGTAAACAATTTTCATTTATCTTACAAGTAGAAGGTGGTGAGCTGGCAGAACCGTTAGCACGCCGGGCAAAATGCTTAGCGGTATTTCGCCTCTCGCTACGTTCCGAGTTCAAATTCCGCCAAGGTCAACTTTGCCATTCATCCTTTTGGGGTCGATAAACTAAGTACCAGTTGAATACTGGTTCGATGTAATTGACTTAACCCCTCCCTGAAAATTTCAGGCCTTGTGCCTTTAGTAGAAAGGATTGTGTTACAAGTAGTCCAGTACTGCTTCAGTTCCAATATTCTGCGAGAACATGTCTGGCCATGGGAAGATATTACTTTATTAGGAAACTGGTACTGTTTGCTGACAAGAAGGGACATCAAGTCGTAGAAGAATCAGCCTCTGTAAGCCCTGTCTGACCCCTATACAAATATGGAAATGCAGATGTTCAAATAGTGTGGGTATCTTTTCATTGATATTGTTTATTTGGTGTGTTAAACCTGTCCCTGTACAGATGGTGTACTTGCATACATCTGCTTCAAAAACGTGTCTAGCCATTAATATTGGGTGGTTTACTGTTTGAAAGACTTAGCTGGAAATAGTATCTTAGTTGGGAAAAAGTGAGGGTTGGTAACAGGAAGGGCATCCAGCCGTTGAGATATTATCATAATAAACCTTGTCTTAACTCACACTGGCATAGAAAGGTGGATGTCAAACTGATGATTGAACGAATGTTATATCCTCATCATCATCATCATAACATCAATTTTTCCATGCTTTCATGGGTCAGACAGAATTTGTTGAGGCAGATTTTCTACAGCTGGATGCTGTTCTTGTTCCCAGCCATACCTTGTTTCCAAAATCTTAATATATAAAGCTGAAGTTGTATGTCTGTGTGTAGCCTTTTTAAAAGTTCATAGAAATCCACATTTTCCACTTTATCGTGGAAATTTTTACATCAATGGAATTTTCTCGATGTGAACTTTCCAGTGCAGTAATTAGATTTTTAAAATTCCGTTTACTTTGTGTAAAGGAGATTTGGCTTTTGTAAGGCTTTCTTTTTTAGTTGATTTTCACCTAGCAAGACTTATCGTAGATGGCATAATAAGTCACACCCGGACAACGTTGGGTTATACTGCTAGTATATATATAAATCCGCCCCAGTGACACAGCTAACATCACCCTTCTATGTTGGTCACCTCCACCCCATCTCCTCCTCTTCATTCATTCTTTATTGGCATCTGTCACATCCTCTCTTTCACTCTCTATCATTCACCAGCAAACATGCTCACACTTCAGCATTTAAACTGGCCATATCCGTTCCAAATATTCAACCTGTTTTATGCTCACACTAGCCAGATCTGGCCTCTCACACCTCTCCTATGTAGTCATTCTATAAATAAATAATCACATGATTGGAATCTCAAAGCTGCAAGGTATTAATGCAAAAATTACTACAAAACAATGTGAATAAATAAGAATTACATTTGACAGAGGAATCTGAATGCTAAAGGCTTAAACTAGCCAGATCCAGCCCAGATATATTCTACTTGTTTTATGTTCAAACCAGCAAAATTCAGCCTCTCGTATCTACCCTTCGCTGTCATACAAAACTAAACAATCGTAATCATTGAAATCTCAAAAAGCTGCAAGGTAATGCATGATTAATTCAAAACAATCTGAACAAACAAACATAACACTTGACA
Organism: Octopus bimaculoides; assembly: GCF_046866305.1. Classification (NCBI taxonomy): domain Eukaryota; kingdom Metazoa; phylum Mollusca; class Cephalopoda; order Octopoda; family Octopodidae; genus Octopus; species Octopus bimaculoides. The sequence continues at coordinate 6,546,447 of NC_142949.1, forward strand.
GAGTAAGCTCAATGCTAAACAGTTAAACATGTAGCTGTCTGTCTGTCTCTCCTGTCTGTCTGTCTGTCTGTCTCTCCTGTCATAATACTTCAATAATGTGAGTTGCATTAAATTTGATGGAATCCTATACATTGCACCCATTTTCTCTCTCTTACCACTCCTCCACATTCCTGTCGGTCATCTCTTTATCAGCCCCCCCCCCCTCGTCACCACTTTCATAGATTAGTGGTTAAGGTGTAATATTCACAATTCATCTAGTTTGTTTCCTGCTAAGGTCTCCATCTGCCATCTTCTCCTCCTCCACCACCTCTTGATTACTTGAGGCCCCTTTCATTTTCATCTCTCAACCTCTTTCTAATTTTCTGCTGCACCATGTCACCTACCATACCAGTATCTCTGACCATTTCTATAAAACTACCCATCACCGGCCTTGTCACACTCTGTGTCACGTTGGATCTCCCTGAGAACTACGTTATGGGTACACGTGTCTGTGGAGTGCTCAGCCACTTGCACGTTAATTTCATGAGCAGGCTGTTCCGTTGATTGTATCAGCTGAGACCCTCGTTGTCGTAACCGACGGAGTGCTCCTTTTCTAAAGTTGTCGCTAGTGTTTCTTGACCAATGACATTCTGCATTGGATCTTCCCAGCTGATGCCCCTCCTTTGTTGCCCACCACCACTTCCTCTCCTTCAGATCACTCTTTTATTAACAGACCATCATCACTCTCTTCCGGTCATCCATCCATCATCATATCTATTTCACATTTTCTTGTCGTTTTTGATAATGAAATTACCTACGATTTGGTTGTGTCTTGGGACAGCCATTATACCAATAATAACAAGATATACACAGGTTCAATTCCACTTCTTTGTTAGTAGTCGGTTGGTTAAATATTAACTAACTGATTGCTTGTTTAACCATTTAGCATTTAAACCAGCCTTATCTGGCCTAAATATTCCACCTGTTTTATGTTCAAACTGACAAGATCCAGCCTCTCATACCTACCCTACAATACTATTCTAATGCCATAATTTATTCAAAACAGTTTGAATAAATATGGATTACATTGGACAGCATAATCCGAATGGTTAATGTGTTAATAATCTATTTTCTCCATCTTTTATTTATTCTCTTTCATTGTTTTTCTTATCCTAATTTTTCGTTTATTTCATGAACAAAGTCAAGTATCCTTCAAATAAATATAGAACAATGATGTTATATAATAAAGCTGCTAATTTTACAATGGCCGATTGTACTACTCTTTATGAACAATATGTCTTTTTCCTGTTAATATTTTTGTTCGTTATTATAATAATTCTAGACACAATTATATCACTATCATTTTCTCATTGATTAACAATATAAAGAAGATTAGAATTAAATTAAATAGGAATTTTACCACTAATTAATATATCTAAAAATTTTGAAGTTGAAAGTTCAGCCAAATATTTTATCATTTGGTGTTCTTATCAGCTCACATTACCACTCCTGTTTATAATGCTACCAACCAGTTACTCACTCCAACTAACCCACTACTTATACTTTCTCACCACTGATCATTTCAATGATTATCCAGCACACTCTCTTTTTAACCTGCACACATGCTGTTGCCATCAGTGTATCTCTTCCATTACCCAATACTGTTATAGTTTTACATGTTATATCCTATCTTTACTGTTTATCTTCATTGCTCTTCTAGCTCTGTCTTTCCAACAGCGAAACTGGGGAAACAGAGGCAGTCTGTTCTGGGTGAAACTTTTTATGGGGTAGCATTTTTGGGTCTACTGTATAATAAGCCTGTATAGGCTTAGAGACTCAAGAGTTGCTCCAAGTGGCATACACTCTATCTGCATCACTGTGTCTTTCTCATCTCTTTTCTTTACTATAAACCATACCATTCAGTTTTCCTGTCATACTTTCTCTCATTCATCTTCTGCCTTTGTCCTCTCTTCATTCACTCAATTGATCATACTGTGCTGAACAAACAAAGACTATGGAAGGCAGTAAGGATCTCCACTTTCTGTCTGGAATTCCCTTCCTGTTCATATTCTTCCCCCTCTACTGTTGACTTACAAAGGAACTTTAACAGCATCAATCTCACCAATCTGCATGGGAGATGGAGATCCCTATGAAAGCCATGAGCACTTCCATTTCTTCCAAACCCAGAACACAAAAATATGAACAAATATTCCAGCAATATACTTTGTAACATGGTATACAAACAAGGTGATACATTGTAGAGTTAAGAAGATTCCTTAATTTTGTTAAAACCATGATGACATCTCTAGTGCTGGCGCCATGATAAAATTGGTTGAGTGCAGTCAGTAAAATGGTTGGCATTAGGAAGGGTATCCACTGATATAACCATGCCAGAATGAAATGTCGAAGCAGTGCATGGCAATATCACATCTTGAAGAGCAGTGAGTCTGAATAAGAACGGATTCAAACTCTGCTGACCTGTCCAACACATGCCAGCATGAGAAGCAGACACAAAATGGTAATGATATATAACACATAGCTGTATTATTGATAATCTGCTACAAGGGCAAATGAGATGTAATAAAGAGAGATAATTATAGAGTGTTGCAATTGCTGCACAAAGGTTACGACAGTTTTGGAAAGATTATGGTGCAATTAATTCTGTTCCTAATTAGCCTGGAAGAGATACAGTTTAGCCTTCTGCGAGGAAAAGGTACCACTTATGCCATACTTCAAGAAAAACAATTGCAAGGGAACTTGGCTTAGAGTAATCTCATCTATGTATATATGCATGTGTGTATACATGTATGTATATATGTATATAAATATGCATGTCTATAAATATGTAGTTATATAATATATATTTATGCACATGTATATATATACTATATAATATATTTATATATATATATATATGTATATGTATATAGGCACAGGAGTGGCTGTGTGGTAAGTAGCTTGCTTACCAACCACATGGTCCTGGGTTCAGTCCCACTGCATGGCACCTTGGGCAAGTGTCTTCTACTATAGCCTCAGGCTGACCAAAGCCTTTTGACAGGATTTGGTAGACAGAAACTGAAAGCCTGTTGTATATATGTGTGTATGCTTGTGCGTCTGTGTTTGTCCCCACACCATCGCTTGACAACCAATGTTTACGTCCCTGTAACTTAGCAGTTCAGCAAAAGAGAAAGATAGAATAAGTACTAGGCTTACAAAGAATAAGTTTGGGGATCAGTTCGTTCGTTCGTTCAACTAAAGGCAGTGCTCCAGCATGACCACAGTCAAATGACTGAAACAAGTAAAAGAATAGAAGAACATATATGCCAAATCAGATTGGAGCCTGGTGCAGCCATCTGGTTCACCAGTCCTCAGCCAAATCGTCCAACCCATGCTAGCATGGAAAGCGGACGTTAAATGATGATGATATATATATATATATATATATATATATATATATATATATACATCCACACACACAATGTATAATATATCTATATACACATGCATATCTATATACTATATAATATATACAATTATATATTTATCTGCGTGTCTGTCTGTCTGTCTCTCTATCTCTTTCTCTACACACATATCTATAAAATGTCTCCTCCTGCAATCAGCCTTCACTACTTAATCCCATGTCTTCTTGGGTGTCTCTCTTCTGCAAACTCCATTCACACATATTTTATGTCAAGTTTACTTTGAGGCCTCTTGATTCTCAGTTTACCGTCCATGCCTGGATGTTCCTCTATAATTCCACTACAGATTCAGTTGAGAGAATTGGATCACCTGCATATGGTAGTTCCTTTGGACAGTCAGTCTTAAATTCCTCTGTAAGACTAAGACTACGATGAATAGGAGAGGACTGAACACTGAACCTTGATGGACTCCTTTTCCTTATGTCAAACTTGTTACTGTACTCATTCTTGTCTTACTGCATCTCTGCATATAGCTTGTACAGCCATCACAACCCATTCATCTGGATCTAGGTTTCTAAGGGAGTATCAAATTACTGAATGTGATACCCTGCTGAACACCTTTAAGCACTAACATAGCTAGAGTGTGTGCCACCCGGGGCACATCATAGAGCTGGGAGAAGGGAACACAGATTGTAAAGCTAAAAAGTGGAGGCTCACATTATAGATCTGGGGAAATGGAGTGCACATTGTATGGATGAGAGAAGGGGATTGCAATGTAGGCCTGATTGGCCCTACTAATACAACCTTAACTCTTTAATCCATCAAATATAATGCTTATTTGCCCACATTTTAAAAATTTGATCCTGTAGTATCTTGTAGCTTCAACATTTTGAAGATTGTTTATTTCTAGAATGACATTGTAGGATAGGTATGAGAAGCTGGATCTGGCCAGTTTGAACATGAAACACAGAATATTTGGGGCCAGATCATATTGTTTTCAATTAATCATGCATTGTCTCATAGCTTTGAGATTTCGATGTAATTGTTTTATTCTTAGATTAACATTGTAGGATAGGTGTGAGAGGCTGGAACTGGCCAGTTTTAACATAAAACAGGTAGAATATTTGACCTGGATATGGCCAGTTCAAATGCTAAAGGGTTAAGTCCTCTTAATAGTTCAATCCCAACAAGGCTGGCCTTAAGGTTGCTGGCGCCCCGGGGCAAGCTGAACTTCAGTGTGTACAAGCTGACAGTCAGGGAAATTTCTTTGTCTTTGACACACCCTCTTTGGCGTCCCCTAACACATGGTGCCCCAGGTGACTGCCTGAGTTGTTGGTACCTTGAACTGGCCTTGAATCCCAGTTCCCCCACAGTAGAAATAAAGGAAATTTATTTACATACAGCAGTGTGGGAAAATCACCCACCATTGCAATTCCTGCAAGATGTCCACTGGGACAGCAGAATATACTTTTACCCCTATAATTTAAAGTGCCCATGTTACTTAAATTGTATATACTTTGGGAAATCCCTTTTGTATTCCCTCCATTCCTCAACCAAGATGGTTGTATGTATTACTCTTTCATAATAAATACACAGCATTTACTGTCCATTGAACATAGAGCAGAGCTTCTCTCAAACTATTTCACTAATCTCATTTGGTTCACCACCACCATGTTTGTACACATTCCCTGAAGTCTCTCAATCTCCTTTGCTCTTTCTCTTACTCATTCATGTTCTCTCTCTTTCTCTTACTCATTCACACACACACACACTTTCTCCCTTGCTTATTCACTCTCTCTTTCTCCCTTGCTCATTCACTCTTTCTCTCGCGCGCTCTTGCTTTCTATCTCTCTTACTCTCTGTCTCTCTCGCTCAATTACCACTACTACCATCACGAAAAAATCATCATCACCACCATCACCACTTCCATTAGCGCTTTCACAATCGCCAACACCGCCACCGAATCGCCGCCGCCGCTGCTGCTTTTTGCTTACAATATTCATTTCCAGTAGTAGAATGCCATCTCGAATATTTCACGACTTCCCATCTACTGTGTACCGAAAAGTCGCTAAATATAGTTTTTTTTTCTCTATCTATCTATCCCCCTTTCGTTTCTTTTTACCCTCCACAACCATCCTACCTCAGCTACCCCGACCACCTCACTTTAACTCACATCCCTTCTGACCTTGAGATTCGTTGGGTGTTTTTTTTCTTTTTTCTTCTTTTTCCTTTTGCACGAAATTTCTTCCATTAGACACCAGCGAACGAGATAAAAGCTATATCTCTTTTGTTTCGCTTTTGTTTTTATGTCCGAATTCAATGTTGAACGCCCCTCATTGGCTACCTTTAACTGACAGAAGCCTTTTCTTGTGCTGCGGGGTTAATGACAAGCATTGTACTCAAATATGGAAACTTAGCTGTTGAAAGATCGATTGAAAACAACAATAACAAGGAATAAATAATAATAATAATGATAATGATAATAATAGCGACAAGGCTAAGTGCAAAAGCAACAGTAGTTTCTTTTTATCTCGTACTTGTTTCAGCCATTGGATTGTGGTCATGTTGGGGCAACGCTTTGAATAAAACCAATTGCTCGTAGTACATATTTTTAAAGTCTGGTACTTATTCTATCGTAAACCTCCGTCAGACCGGTAAGTTACGGGGACGTAAACAAACCAAGCGGTATGGGAGGGGGGGGGGGGCGAGAAAAAGCACAAGCATAAAGAGACACAACTCTCTCTCTCTCTCTCACTCCCATTTTACACACACACACACACACACACGATAGGCTTCTGTCACTTGCCGTCTACCAAGACCACACTCACTGGTTTGAACTCAGCGCCATGTTTGGGAAGCAAACTTGTTACCAAACTGACACACACACATACACTCCTCACTCTCTCTCTGTATATATCTATATTCTTTTATTTATTTATTTTGATATATTCTTTTACTCGATTCATTCATTTGACAGCGGTCATGCTGGATCACCGCCTTTAGTCGAACAAATCGACCCCAGGACTCATTCCTTGTAAGCCTAGTACTTAGTCAATCAGTCTCTTTTGCCGAACCGCTAGGTTATGGGGACATAAACATACCAGCATCGGTTGTCCAGCGATGGTGGGGGCACAAACACAGACACACAAACATATGCACACACATACATATATATATATATATATATATATATATATATATACACATATATGCGACGGGCTTCTTTCAGTTTCCGTCTACCAAATCCACTCACAAGGCTTTGGTCGGCCCAAGGCTATAGCAGGAGACACTTGCACAAGGTGCCATGTAGTGGGACTGAATCCAGAGCCATGTGGTTAGTAAGCAAGTTATTTACCACACATCCACTCCTGCGCCTATTAATTATTTTGCTTCATAAAAATTCCACTATTACCTTTTATATTCAAATTCCTGACAATTTTCATGTATTCAACTTTAGCCTGTTCACTTATTACACTGCACGTATGCACTTCTTGGTTGAATCAGCACAAAAAAGAAGCAGAAATAATTAGTAATTACAGACTGGAAATCCAGAAGGTTAATGCGTATTGATGCCACCTCATGTCTATAATTCTTCAGGAAATTTTGCAGTGGCTGTGTGGTAAAAAGTTTGCTTCCCAACCACATGGTTCTAGTTACAGTGCCACTGTGTGTCACCTTGGGCAAGAGCCCTCTTCTATAGCCTTGAGCTGACTAAAGTGTTGTGAGTGGATTTGGTAAACAGAAACTGAAAGAAGCCCATTGTGTGTATGATATATATATATATATATATATATATATATATATATATATATATAATACATTTCTAAATCTCTCAGAGAGATTTATGCAGTAGTGATATGATAAAGTAGTTGTATGCTATCAACTTAATGCGACAGTCCCATGAAGGGAATAATACTACTGCTATTTAGCCCTAAGTGGTGGTGCTTCCTAGGGCTAAATAGCAGTAGTATTATTCCCTTCATGGGACTGTCACATTAAGTTGACAACATACAACTACTATATGTGTGTGTGTGTGTGTGTGTATACATACATGAAGTGTGTCTTAAGGCATGGGCAATACTTGGAAGTTGCGCAGGGGACCCTGCTGGGCCAGGGGTCCAATTCTAAATACTATAAGGCCTAATGCATTTATTTACCCAGGGTTGTATATTGCTGTTTGGAAGGCTGCATATACATGCACAGCATTTATGAAATTAGGCAGAGTATTTATAGTAGAAAATAAAATGATGTAGAAAAACTAGTGAACCGTTGACTACAATATATGATGTGGAACAGCTTCAATGTCAGTTTTTCTGTTTTAACCATTATGCTAATATAGGAGCTTGGTTCATGGATCCATTACTACAGAAAAGAAATCTTCCTTTGCTGACTCGTGACAAATTTTTGGCCAAATAATCAAACAGCTGATCACCTAAATGTTTGACTCTTAGGTTTGTAGACAGTTTGAAGATTTTAACTTTGATCCAAAGTGATGATGGTTTAAAGCAATCAAGAAATTCATTGGCTTTTGTTTCTTATTAGATGACTTGGTGGAACTAACAGAAGCCATCTGACCATTTGAGGGCCACTCTGATCACTTGAGTGCTGCTCTGACCATTTGAGATCTATTGTCATGAGAATTCGGCAGTTTCCTGCTCAGAGCTTCTAAAGTTCTTTTGTGAGCCAAAGTGTATTCTTCTCAGAAAATCATTTAGTCGAAAGAGGCCATCTTTTTGATGCTCTTGCTCACTTATATTTTTGAGCTTGTCAATGAGGACAGCATTATATAGATATATATTTTTTCTCAATTAAATGTGGATGTTTTGTTAAAATAAGCTTTACTGTAGAATTTACCATGAAAGAAACTCTCATATAGACTTTTGATGTAGAATGCACATTTGTCAATATTGCCAGGGGGAGATAACCACCCCCACCAATTCCAGCAATGAGACCACCAAATCACATGACTTCAATCTTCCTTGATCTCCTCGGTCATGGCCACTCGGCTGCTAGAGATAGCAGTGACTCCTATCTCTCTCAAACGGTGCCAAAACAGGCACTGGTGTTGCGATTAGCCAGTTAGCGTCTTAAGAAATATATATTAGTGGCAGAGGTAGTATTTTTAGTGAGATTTTTTACACACAGTTTATCTGTATGCCCTATTTTCATGCTGGGGTACAACTGTTGAGCTTAAAGCTTGGAATTTTTGGTGAGGTTGTCACAATACTTGAGATGAAGCAGATTAGATGGTTTACAGACTCTTGGCTGTCTGAGGTACACAAGCTTATGATTATCTTGCATCTCAAAGAACATCTTTCTCCTGCAATGTAGGTCTAAAGTATGACTCTTTCTGAAGGAGATGCAAACTTTACTGCTGATCCTTCAAAGGTCTTGGAATAAACTTGAAACTCCCATTTTACAAAGAAGTTGTAGACAGAAGCATTCATGGAAACTGGCATTTGCAGTATACTCATGTCAGGTTAACCATCAACAAGAACACTTTGCTTTCATTTCATGTTTAGTAGGTTGGAATCTGATTGTACCGCAAAGGCTTTGCATTGAGATCATAATACTGGCATAGTTTGAAAAATGGTAAAAACATTGTATCCATGGAAGTTTATTCTTGCTGTGTAGCTGCTGCTTGAGTGAAATAAACCTGTTGACCATTTCCAAGTGGATAGCAAGTTGTTTAATGCTGGGACAAAAAAGCACCAAAAACCCTTATTGGTGTCAATTCATTGTCTCTCTCTTTCTCTCATCAATTTCTCTCTCATATTCTCTTTTTCTTCTCCATTTCTCTCTTCTCCATTTATCTCTCTTATATTCTCTCTCTCTCACCTTATCTGTTTCTCTCTTGCTTTATCCATTTCTCTCTTGCTTTATCCATTTCTCTCTTGCTTTATCCATTTCTCTCACCATTTTGAGCGTGGTCGTTGCCAGTACCTCCTGACTGGCCTTCGTGCCGGTGGCACATAAAAGCACCCACTACACTCTCGGAGTGGTTGGCATTAGGAAGGGCATCCAGCTGTAGAAACTCTGCCAAATCAGATTGGAGCCTGGTGTAGGCATCTGGTTCACCAGTCTTCAGTCAAATCGTCCAACCCATGCCAGCATGGAAAGCGGACGTTAAATGATGATGATGATTACTCTGTTAATGCTTATTTATTCACATTGTTTTGAATTAACCACGTGTTAGCTATTAGCTTTGAGATTTTAATGATATGATTGTTTATTTTTAGAACGACATTGTAGGGTAGATGTGAGAGGCCAGAATTAACCAGTTTGAACATAAAGCAAGTAGAATACTTGGGTCAAATATGACTAGTTTAAATGCTAAAGTGTTAAAAGTGCCACACAAATTGACCAGAAATGTCTTGGAGTTGGCTCAGATTTTTCCAGAGCATTCTTAAGTTTGATGCCGCAGAGTGAATCCAGATTTGTTGGAAGAAACAGTGTGAAAGCAGAGGAAATAGGGAGAAAAGAGCTTTGCCTGATTCAGTCCCTCAACAAGGTTAGATGACATGATGAGAAGAACATGTAATCAGGAGAAAAATTAGCTGGGAGGAAATACATAAAACGGAACACAGAGTTTTTCATCTTTCTTTCGCTCATCCTATGGTATCTTGCCATTTTCAAACTCGATACAATGGAAGGCAGTGAAGAGTAATTGATAAAGATGTTGGGGAAAGCATTAACACTGAAACACATTTTTTCCAATTGATTCCTGGTGCTAGATAGATATATCTGGAGACATAATTTGCTTCTCAAGATTCTCTTTGATGCTGTATAGAACCAAATTGCACTAATTAACAGTAGCAAGAACCCATAGACAAATACCATCAGAGATTTATGAGAAGAGGGCCACACGAGACTTGACTCATTAGGTGGGCTTAACAACACTTGAATCTTTTGTTTCAGTCGTTAGACTGCGGTCATGCTGGGGCACTGCCTTGAATTGTTAGTTGACTGAATCAATCCCAGTACATCTTGTTAAGTCTGGTGCTTATTCTGTCAGACTCTTTTGCAGAGCTGATAAGTTATGGGGATGTAAACACACCAACACCGGTTGTCAAGTGGTGGTGGGGATAAAAGCACACACATAGATATACGACGGGCTTCTTTCAGTTTCCGTTCACCAAATCCAATCACAAGGGTTTGGTTGGCCTGAGACTACAGTAGGAGACACAGTGGGAGTGAACCTGGAACCATGTGGTTGGGAAACAAACTTCATACCACACAGCTACATCTGCTACTTAAAAAAAAGAAAAAGATAATTTTTCGTTTGAGTATGCCACCTGGAATGTCTCGGGCCGCAGTTTGCTCATGACTGGTCTAAAATGATGTACTGGACACATCTCTTTGACTTGTTTCAGCCACGGCGGGGCACTGTCCAGGAGGGTTTTGTCGCACAAATCGATCCCAATACTTTTATAATGCTGGGTACTTATTCTGTCTCTTTTTGCCGAACCGCTAAGGTTACAGGGGACACAAACAAACCAACACCTGTTGTGAAGCAGTGGTAGGGGACAAAGACATTCACACAGAAATATACATGTATAAGACGGGCTTTTTTCACTTTCCGCCGACCAAATCCTCTTACAAGGCATTAGTCGGCCCGGGGCCATGGTAATAGTAGTAGACACTTGTCCAAGGTGCCATGCGGAGACTGAACTCGTAGCTATGTCGTTGGGAAACTAAACTTCCAACAATAGTTATGAAAAAAGATCGGGACGGTCACGGTTGGAAGAGTTGACTTTGGGACTACTAAAACAATAAACAAGTAAGACTGGTTAACTTTTTCTATTAATAGTAAAATTTATCGATTAAATGAGGTCGTTAATAGAAAAATATTGACGATGTTATAAGGTTTTCATTCTCTTTCTCTGTTTCGTGTCCTGTCAACTTTCTTAATGTAATGTAAATGTATGTTGTTGTTCCCGCCCTCTTCTGACTCCAGCTGTAACTAAGCCACACCCACTCTCTCATTATATATCTAGCATGCATACAGTCATACACACACACACACACTTTATGCATACACAACTTACACACATACTTCTACATACACATGCGTACACAAATTGATATATACACACGTACACTCTCACTTAATACATGTACTCACACACATTCAGACACACAATTACATTCGTACCAACACTCACACATCCATACACACACCTCTACATACATGCGCACACACAGGCCCTTTTTTTACTAGCTCAAATATAGTCCTCCCCTATATCTTAAAAAACCCCCCCCAAAAAATGTTGGCTCTCATTAGAAATATTAAATTTAATCCTTATAAATAAGCAGTGGAATTCGTGTTACTAACTTTAAGTAAACACTTTTCAATGAATCATTGTTGTTCGCGTCAATTTGTAAACAAATATACACACACATGCATGTGTATATTTTGTGTGTGTATATATATATATGTATATTTGTGCGCGCGTGTGTGTATATATATATATATATATATATATATATATATATATATATATATATATATATGTGTGTGTGTGTGTGTATTTGCAAGTCCTCTGTTGCTACGTCAGTTCACTCACCAATGCAGGACAGCAATCTATTGTTAGAAATGATCCGATTTTACAAATATAACATACACTCAACACAACAGAGATACGCACACACTCAAAAGCCATGCTTGAAGTTTTTCTTGAAAATATTTTATGCTATTAAAATATCTAAAACTGTTAATTCACAAAGATTTCCACAGAATTAGCCTGAAAAAAATATAGTTATTAGCAAGAAAACTACGTAGAGCAAAACTTCGCGGTTTTCGTTTTGTATTTTTCTTTTAACTTTATTCACCTTGAATAATGTCAGTGACTAAACGTTAATAACAAACATTTCACGTTGTGAGTGTGTGTATTTTGTATTTTTAATTTTTGTTACTTATTGTTTTGTTTGAGTCTCAAGCCGGATGGCTGTGAAGAGGGGTGACCACCCATCTGTAGACACGCCCAACACTCGCTGACCCTTTTGGAATGGCGCGCTTTTAGTTTGAGCAATCAGCAGCAGTCGGCAAGGCATATATAAAACTTGCCTTCGTTAGAATTTCTTTAGTTGGAGAATGACTACTGACTTGTGAATCGCTGTGCGGCTTCTTTCCTCCGCCAACTACATCATTCATTTTTTTTACCTGTCACCACCCACGTTGGACCATCTTGTCATATTTTTTTTTTCTTTTCTATCTCGCAGCCGTCCTTCGTCGATCGTTGCTTAAACATTCACAGACACACGAAGTAGAGATAGAGAAAATAAAAATAAAAACGGAACAATGTCACCCCAATCTAAAAACTTAGATACCGTCCGTCCGGTCGATATCCCTCGAGATATCGAAGAAATGATTGTGGCCGCGAGCCAGCTGTGCGATATGAAACATAATACATTCCTGCATCGGGATGAAATCATGAAACTCCAGAAAGGTGGCCACTTGCAGGAATATGTCCGAGACGATTACCAAGTAACCACTGAATTAGAATGTAAATTTGCCGGCCTCAGACAGAATTTGAATAGAAGACGACCTGCTTTACCAGTTATGAAACCAAGTAAAAGAGTAAAAGTGAATTCTAGAAATCTAACCGAAAACAATGCTTTAATGCAGGGTGGTACCGTTTTGATAGGCGATCCATCCCGACAACGGAAGCGACGGAAGCTCTCGCCAGTTTCCAGTGGACTTTCTACAGAAAATGTACCCCCAATGTCAAATCAACAACAGTACCTTCCAATGATCTTCACCCCTCCTTCGGACTTTATTCCCGCTCCCTCCAGTGTTGTTGATGCAGAAACAGTTCATCCCCTCAAGGGCCGAAAGGCAACTGGCCCCAAACGTGTACATGTATGCCATGTGCCTAATTGTGGAAAAAAATACACAAAGAACAGTCACCTCAAGACTCACCTACGAACACATACTGGTAAGTTTCATTGTTACATACCTAGAAACCTACTCAAGAACTACTTCGATGTGTGTATATATATATATATATACACATCGAGGTGTGAGTGTGTGTGTGCATATATATTTAAAGATCGCCTATTATATACGATCTGATTTTGTATTAATTTGGAATTCTATAACCTTTGCATGTCGACACACGTTCATCCAAAGCATATTTTTACATAACCATAATGTATAACTACATATACGTATGTATTTACAAAGCGTGTGTGCGCACGTATATATATATATATATATATATATATATTCTTGTGTTGTGTGTGTGTGTGTGTGCACTCGTATGTCTATACAATGATCTGTTTTCGATATGCTTAATCTGATAAATATAAAGTCCCTTATTTCAACTCTCACCTCCCAAATAATTTTACTAACATTGAAGACCCGATTTTACGCAGACCTCTTAAAATAAATGCTAGTTTACCAGATTCCCCATTTTTTCTTTTTAGCACCGTTCAGTGTTCCATTGTTTTACCTTTCCATTTTTTACTTGTCTTTTCTCTTGGCACCAGCAGATCCTGGCTGGTCAGTTGGCGACTTGGCATTATTGTATGTAGCCTTGTCACCATGCGAGACGAAAGGGTGTGTATGTATGTCTGTATGTATCTGTATATATATGTATGTATACATAGACATCGAGATTATATACTCACTGAAATCTATCTACCAACATGCATTATATATGGTGATCTTATATATATATATATATATATATATATATATATATATATATATATATATATATATATATATATATATATATATATATATATATATATATATATATATATATATATAGCCTGTGCATGTGTATAAATATTGTATAATATATACATATATGTGAGCGGTATATAATAAGCTGAATATATTACATTGTTGTGGTCCACATGTGGGGAAAAAAAGGAAGTTATAGCTATCTATATAATACACAAGGTATCTCCATGTGCGAATAATATATACACACACACACATATATATATATATATATATATATATATATGTGTGTGTGTGTGTGTATATACACACATACATACACACATACGTCTTATTCTTTTGTCTTAACGCCACACGCTGTATATATATATATATATACACACACTAAACTGTCCACACCCACTATGTGTGTATATATTTTTTCTTTGTCTATAAACCTCAGCCTTATCTGCGTACAATTCCTTAAGCTTCGTTTTCCAATATCAGAGATTTAATTTATCATTTAGGCCCCCTCTTCATTTCCCTGCTAATTACTTTCTATTAATTACTTATTATTACTAATAATCATTAATTAAATATCCTAGGAAGGAATAAAATGAAATCCACAATCAGTGTTGTGGAAACAAAATTTAAACACCAACCTCATGTCTACGTCTCTCTTTCTCAACCTTTTTTTCATCTTTGTCTTTCTTTCTCACTCTTTCTCTTTGTCTTATTCTGTCTCTTTGTCTTCTCACTCTCTTTCTTTCTCATTCCATTTATCTCATTTTCTCTCACTTTGTGTTTCTCTCTCTCTCTCTCCCTCTGACATTGTTTTAATCTGTCACTCTCTCTTACTGGCCTTCCTCTCTTTGTCTCTTCCTTTGTTTCCCATTCGTCTCTCGCCATTTCTTGCTTTCTCTCTTTCGTTTCGTCTTTCTCTTTCTCCCTCTCTTCTTCGATACTCGCTATTCCTATATACGCACTCACAAAAACACTCATTAGATACACACCCACATTTCACATATATAAGGTGGGTGTGTATGTAAAGTGTAGTTTAATAATAGTAAAATACTTTACTGCGCAAAGCACGTGTTGTTAATATATATTTGTTTATAGCTTATGGGGTGTCATACGTGTGTGTGTATATATATATATATATATATATATATATATATATATATATATATATATATGTGTGTGTGTGTGTGTTGATAGGTCGACGGTGTGACTGATGGTTCCTTTCTTCAGCCCTTGGTCAACCCAGATCAGGCAGGCAGACCTATTATCAGATAGTCCCGCCAACCCCAAATCCCTATCATCCAACGTGTGATTCGAGGGAAAAATTTGGCTGCTATTTCTACCAGGTCAAACCACCGTTGTTTCTTAGTTGCTTCATACCATGATAGGTGTCTGGTGGTAATAGCGTTGCAGTTTAACCATCGGTCCAGAAACCTTATCCAACGTGTGTGGAGATAAGTACGAGGGGAAATTTAACTGCTATTTCTAACAAGTCAATTACCACCATGTGATCTTTTTTTTTTCCCGTTAGTTCATATCCTGGTTGAGGGTTGTGGTTAGGGTTGTTTCACCTCAGGTCAGTCCTGCTTGAGTAGACGTAGGATTAAAGACCATCCTGGCATGGCCATCCCACCTTTTCGTGTACGTTGTACATAGGATTATATATCTTGTGTCTCTTATTTTTACGAGGGTCGTGTGGTTTAGCTGTTATTCTTAGTAGATCGAGTGACTAGGCCTTGGGGGTGGTGGTGGTAATACTTGTGAAGGTGATAGTGTTGCAGGTGGTGGTGGTGGTGATGGTGTTCTGGTAGCGCCATAAAAGACGGTAGATAAGAGAACTTCTCAACTTTGGCAAACTGCCCTGTCTGTGGGGGTAGCTACTGGAAGTGAACTACACGAGTAGTAGTAGTATTAGTGGTAGTAATAATATCACCGACATGCTACTAAACTAACTGTCTATTGTATGACTGCTCTATGAGTGTGTGTATGTATATATATATATATAATATATATATATATATATATATGTCATGAAACACATGTTAGACATTATTTAAAACAGTTCCATCATTGAACATTGCTTGACTTTATAGGCTCGTCTATTGAACACCCGCATATGCTAATTATGCTCACACATGTGTGTATATTTGTATGTATAATGTGTGTATGTATTTGTGTGCGTATATATATATGTCTATATATATGTATATTTGTGTGCGCGTGTATGATGCATATATATGTATATATACACACATTTGTTCGCACATACACCTTATCGATGTTAAGATAATGGTATAGGATATCTTGTAAATAAGAAAGTATAAACATTCATCTCTCTTAGATTTTTTGTGTTAATCGTTGAATGTAACTTGCTGTATACACACCACGGGAGGAAGAAACATTCACACTATATACACGTACTAACACACACACACTCTTTCTCTCTCTCTCTCTCTCTCTCTCTCTCTCTCCAAGAGAGCATTCGATAAGATTAATGATCGTAAGAAACGAAGTCGCACGTTAACACATGTGTGTGTATATATATATATATATATATATATACATATATATATAATCTTGTTTCTGTCATTAGACTGCGGCCATGTAGGGGCACCGCATTTCTGTTTATATATAACATTCCAGTTTCGAGTCCTCTCTCTCTCTCTCGCTCTCGTTGGGCGATGAAAATGAGTGCTCAACGTCGCATTGGTGAATATAATTTTTTAATTATTTGTGAGTTTTATGTTAACAAAAGCAGGAAAATATCCTTGTGTCTTAATTTTTCAAGCCAATCGCATATGGTCTGAGGTTCACTAGAGCTATTTCAGACAAGTTTTTTTTATTGATTCACCAATTACATCATGAAAAAAATAAAAAACACCATTTTCTTCAGGTGAATTAAAATTAAAATCCAAAACTTATCATATAAGGATCATATAATATACCTTGATCCCGCAAATAATATATGAAAGACAACTAAAAAGTTACTATTGTCAAGTTCGTTGAAAAAAAAAAAACTTAAAATAAATTAAAAAAGCGTAATTTATTTCCTCAGCCAAAAAAACTCATTAACCCTTCCTTCCTTCCTTCTTTTGTAAAAAGAAACAAAACTGCTATTAAATTGCCCACATGGCTCCCGATGGACAACACATCGCATCCTAGTTCCTGTGTAGCACCAAGGGATGGGTGACACGCCCATCTCTCTGCTTCCATTACCTTAGAATCTCTTAACTGACTAATGTCTTTCACTCTCGCTTTTTTTCTAATTCTAATTCTTCATCACTGACGTTTTCTTCCATTCATTTAAACTGTTTGAATATCTCTTATCATTTTCTAGCTTCTCATTTTTAAGGAAATCTTTCTTCTCACTCTATTTATCTCTCATTTTGTACTCTCTTCTCTCTCCACACACACGCACACACAATTCGTACTTTTATACTTTTTTTTTCTCTTCTTGAGCCCTTTTTTTTTTAGGGCTGGGGCTGCCTCTTTCTCTCTCGAGTGGGGAGCTGTCTCTTTCTCTCGAGTGGGGAGCTGTCTCTTTCTCTCGAGTGGGGAGCTGTCTCTTTCTCTCGAGTGGGGACTGCCCCTCTTTCTCTCGAGTGGAGACTGCCTCTCTTTCTCTCGAGTGGAGACTGCCTCTCTTTCTCTCGAGTGGAGACTGCCTCTCTTTCTCTCGAGTGGAGACTGCCTCTCTTTCTCTCGAGTGGGGACTGCCTCTCTTTCTCTCGAGTGGGGACTGCCTCTCTTTCTCTCGAGTGGGGACTGCCTCTCTTTCTCTCGAGTGGGGACTGCCTCTCTTTCTCTCGAATGGGGGCTGTCTCTCTTTCTCTCGAATGGGGGCTGTCTCTCTTTCTCTCGAATGGGGGCTGCCTCTCTTTCTATCGAGTGGGGACTACCTCTTTTTCTCTCGAGTGTCTCCTTGAGTCAACTTCAATCTTTCGTTTCCACTCTTATATTCAAGTCTTTCTCATTCTCGAAAGTAGGTGCTTTCTGGATTTGCTAAAAATAGCAACCAAATCTTCAAATCACTCTCCCATCTTCGAAGGCACACATAGATAGAAACCCCATCACCTTCATTTAATTTTTTGAAATTTTCAGAAAATCTTTGCGAATGTGTTCTACACTCAATCGTAAGATTTTTTTTCGACCCCCCCCCCCCCCCATCCCAAATCTTAAAACTTCCACTTTTTATACGGACAGTCAGAATCTTGTTTCTGTTTATAATTTCAAAATAATTTTTAGACGAAAAGGTTTATATGATTTAAGGGAGATTTAGCTGGTGTTTCCAGCACATCCCACGACCACCTGGTCCCTTCCTCATTTATTTGTCACTGACAAGTAATTGACGTTTTTCAATATTTTCCTCCCTATTAACACCTTTAATGGAATGATGATGCGAAAGTAACACAAAGGGTTTCGTTTAGCCCTAGTCTGGTCCATTGCTGGGATGTTAAACATATTTTTAACCCCGTACCAAACCTGTTTGTTTAAGAACAAAAAATTACTAATAGAAAAATGTTATTAAAGTAAATTATCTTCTACATACTATTTTTTTTTGTTGAAAATCTCTGGATGAATCCCAGCAATGACCTCAGGCTCTCCAATACCTGTGTGATCGATACGGGTTCAGTTTGAACATCCGTAAAGGTTTGGGATGGGGGACGAAATTTAAAGTGTTTTCTATAATTGAGGTTCTCTCGGGGTCATCTGTTGACTCTTTATGTACACACACACACGGCCATGGCAATTCCAAGTATTTTTTTCACCTTACAATACAATAGCTGAGAGATTTTTTATTATTACTACAGTACTACATATATGGCATAACTACAGTTTGGCGCCCCACTCGATTTTATCTTGTAATTTTCTGAAAAACTTATATTTTTTTCATTGAAATCTATTTGCTTTTTAGGAGGTTATATTACAATTATGTTCATGACAATGTTTTTCTTTGTTTTTATTTAAAAGAACTTCCTAACACTCTCCCTCCTGTCTTTGTTTTCCTCATAAATCTCTTTATAATACTTCTAAATGAAATTTTGCAGAGATAACATTTTCGAAGGTGTACATTATGGGTTTGAAACATCTGGGGGGGGGGGGGGGGGAGTGAAGGATGTTGAAGTGCTGAAACAGCCTCGAATATCCCGCCCCGATTTTTTTTTTATTCGCTTTCTGAATTTTATCAGCATCATCGCAATAAAGTTGGCCCCCCCAAAAATGCATTTCTTAGAAGAGCGGGAGCATCAATCTGTAGTTATGCCTTTCATATTATAATTACTTCATCATTTCTCCTCCCCCTCCCAACTTGTTCACATGTAATGGTTTTCCTTCATCGTAATTCCTGTTGGGTGAAAACGCAGGAATATAGAAATAAATATAAAGGAAGCTTCACCTAGTTCCTCGCTTTTTCCTTCCTCCTGAAGTAGTCTGGTAGTTACACCAGCATTGCCTTCATTGAAGAACGATTTAGGTAATATTTGGCTGTTGTTTCTAGCTCTGTCTGAGTTGGCTTGTATCAGATCCATGGCATTATATAAATGTGTAACCAGGTGGACTGCTGGCTTACAGCAGGCTGCTGCTGTCGCCATGTGCTCGGCTATCGAATGTCAGTTTGTGTTTAAAGAAGAAAAAAAAAGTTATTCGTTTATTGAATTCAGTTATTTATTTGAACAGCGGCCATGCCCCAGCAGGATTTCAGTCTGGTAATTTTTTGCATTAGATTTAAATTATGGAGCATAAACACATGGATATATATGCATGCGTCTTCATCGTTTGTCAGCCATAAAATTCACTCACAAGGCTTTTTGTCAGCCCGGGGCTATTATAGTAAAGAAGACACCCAAGATGTCGCACAGTGGGACTGAACCAGACACCTCATGACTGGGAAACAAGCTTCTCAACCACACCAACCACACCTGTGATACACGTAATATATAAAACACTCGTAGGCACACACACACCACAAAAAAAAAACAAACCCACAGTACCAGTTAAATGCTCGGGTAAACTAAACCTACTTTCATTTTTGTTAAATTGTTTTGGTTACCGTTTTTTCCCCCCCGCTAGATTACACTAAGAAGACATATTTTCGTTTGAAACGGGTTCCTGCCGTGACAGCCACCTCCCTCCACTTTGTCTGTATATAATCTGGCCTAACTCATAGTCCTGTATGTCCTTCACATTTTATTTTTGTAGCAGGTAGACTTGGTTGCTATTTCTTTTTTCTTTTTGCATAGATCCTGCCCCTCCCCTGCATGCCGTTAAGGTCAACAACTCCCAGTAGTCGCGTTGTGTCAAATTTCATGAAGGCAAAGCTATAATGTTGTACGACCAACATTTATAACGCGGCATAACGTTGCTATAGAAATGGGTCATGTGATGTCGCTTACCGTAAATCGATGTCGTAAAGACATTCTTTCATCTGGGCTGGGACTTGCCCCTCTTTTATCACCCCATTTATCCCCATTCTCTTTCGCTTCTTTAACATTTTTCTGTTAGTACTTCTCTCTCAAACTTTCTCATATTTTATCTCTTTCTGAAGCATTCTGTCCCTATCGAACTATTTTTTTTTCCTCAAACTACTTTCAAACCTTGTTTCTCTCAAACATTCGGTCTTTATCAAACTCTTATTCTTTCTCTCAAACTCTTTTCAAACTTCGTCTCTCTTCCTCAAACTTTGATTTTCTCAAACTTTATTTCCCGCTCCCTTTCTCTTCCTCTCACTCACTCTCTTCCTCTCTCCCCCTCATCCATATCTTCTCTGTAAAAGCACCTATCCAGGACGGGACTTCCTTCTATAAGTTTGTACTCTAACTACCTCTATTACCACCACCACCACCTCACTCTGTGTTCTAAAACAATATTTAGTTCATGTAATATGCATTGTTGAAAATGGTACAGAAACAGTAATAACAAGAGTCCTCAGGGAAGTCACTCGAGAGTGCAAGATTGTAGCCATCAAGTCCGTTTCCCAACCACGTGGTTTCATGTTACCGCAAGAAAATTGAGGACACCTTCCTTCTTCCTCATGGTTTAGGCCAGGGGTTTTCAAACTTTTTGACTTGCGGACCCCTTTTATATTTCAGGCTTTACCTTAGGGACCCCCTTATAAACGCTTATGAAATTTATACATAAATATTTGCTTAAAATAACATTTTTACATTTATTTATTTAACAGTATTTAACAAATAGGTTTATTGTCAATTAAAAGATTTCGATTAAAAATCATATATAAAATCAAATTGCCCATAAAAAGTATTTGCTGTCCACGGGCCCCCTGTCTTCTTACGGACCCCCTGTCTTCTTACGGACCCCCTGTGGTCCGCGGACCAGTTTGAAAACCCCTTGACTAAGATTAAAAAACAAACAAACCTCGTGAATGACAAACCGTGATAAACTTTCAGTAGTTGACCGCTTTAACTTTTCACAACCTGTCACCTCGAGTGCCTTAAATGGCTCGTTGTTTAATCCCAGGTGATAAGAAAGTGAGGTCGGCGAGAGTAAAGAATACGTACACTCGGGAGTTAGGGTTAAGGATTTTGTTACACCGAAAACGGGTGGTGTACGTATTCTTTACCTCCGCCGTGAGGTCTTGGCGGTATTACTAAAGCAGCACGGTCCCGAACGCGCAGTCGCGTGTCCGCGCCAGCCAGTCTTGAGTGGTCGATCCTAACCCCAACCCTAACCCTAAACACGTATTCATTTGCACACGCGGGTTAGGGTTAGGGTTAGTGACAGGGTCAGGGCTAGGATCGACCACTCACGACTAGCTAGCGCGGACGTGCGCTCGGGACCGTGCTGCTTTAGTAGTACCGGTCTTGGCCTGTATCCAAAGGACGGAGGATACAGGCAGTGACCATAATTTGTCATTACGGGTTTACGTTATATGCAAGCTCCGTCCGTGCTTAGTGAAAGAACGAGTAAGTTAATCTCAACATTGACAGACCTGACTCGAATGACAGATTATTATTGTGTTAATGCGTGAGGATGGTTCCGGGTTCAGTCCCACTGCATGACACCCTGGGTGGATTTGATAGACGGAAACTGAAAGAAGCCTACTTTATATGAGAGGGAGACATTTATGTGTCTGTTCCCTACCACCACTGGAAAACCGGTGTTAGTGTGTTTACATTCCGTAACTTAGCAGTTCTGCAAAAGAGGACAGTAGAATTATCACCAGGCATTACAATATATGTACTAGGGTCGATATGTTCGGTTAAAGGTGGTGCCCCAGCATGGCCGCAGTCTAATGACTGAAACAAAATGATATCTTTTGATTTGTGTTTTTGTCTGTGAACTTAAGTGTCCTCAATAGAGTAAATATTTATTTTGATAGAATGAATTAGGTTGAGACCCGTGAAATAAGTTTTCATGTGTAAGAAGCAAAAAGGAAAATCGGTTATATTCTTATTTCATCTGAGAACTAGTTCCATCATCATCGTTTAACGTCCGCTTTCCATGCTAGCATGGGCTGGACGATTTGACTGAGGACTGGCGAACCAGATGGCTACACCAGGCTCCAATCTGATCTGGCAGAGTTTCTACAGCTGGATGCCCTTCCTAACGCCAACCACTCCGAGAGTGTAGTGATAAATTGAAATTAAACTTGACACTCGAATTAAGTTTTTACACATACAATTATAGTGTGTCCGCAAGTGTGAATTTACGAACAACTCAATAACAAGAGGATATTTCTGAGTTTGAGATTTAGTAACCCGCATTACCTTCATGCGAAAAGAAGGGTTATGAAAGTATGAGGGGAAGCGACAGGGCAACATGTTGGGGGTGGGGACGGAATTTTTTTTGGGTATTAAAATACAGAGGTCCCGACTCATCTGCATAACTCTAACCCCTAACGAGTGTGCATTGTAAAAACATCGTTAAGTAGATGCATCGGGATCCCTGTATTTAAGCGGGACCTGTGTATTTAAATAGTGCCTTTTTATTTATTTAGTAATTTCTATTGTTTGAATTATAGGAATGCAACACAAAAACCCTTTCCCGGGGCTAATGCAGTTTCGCACCTCTCCTTGAAAAATGCATTTTTTTGAAAAAGCTTTGGTAAATTTTCAGATTAACACCCGCACGATTTTCACTAGGGTTTTAGGGTTAGGGAATTCCGTCCCTAACCGTAGTCCTGACCCTGACCCTAAAACCCTAACCCTAACATCCTAGTGAAAATCGTGCAGGTGTTAATCTGAAAATTTACCAAATTTTTTTTTTTGAAACTGCATTTTTCAAAGAGAGGTGCGAAATTGCATTGGCAACTAATTCGAAACTTTGGAACTCCCTAAACAAGTTTAACCTATACCAGAATCACGATGACGGATAACCCCGAAATAATGAAGACAAAATTCAAACGGTTCAGTCAGTAACACAATAAGCATATCAAAGCAATACGTCCAGTCATCAATTGCACACACACACACACACACACACCAGATGACACATTCGCGTTCCAAAGTTTCGGATTAGGTGCTAGACCCCCCCCCCCCCCGTAAACCTAAACCTAACCCAAACCCTAACTCTAAACCCTTCAAAATCGCGCTCTCTGTATGTCTTTCGCTGTTATGACGTCGTTTCCCTGTTTCTCTCTAACACTTTTTACGGAAAAGGCCGATCTTTGGTAAAGATCGCCGAAGACACTTTTTACAGAAAAGGCCGATATTTAGGACTCATACCGAAAGATCGCCGGTTTTGTTTTTGTTGATCACACTGCGCGCGCGCAAATAGTTTAGGTGAATAACGAAAGTATCTAGTAGTCAAAACAGTAAACTCTGCACTTGTACCACTAAATGGTGTACTTGTTGATAAACCCAAAAGTACACGCACACTCGCACCAGCGTGCTATCGCAAGGTAAACAAAAATGTCAAACTGAAAGCTAATTACTGCCATAGACGGTACGAGAAAGCTACAAGGTGGTAGCAAACTAGGTACGGCTAGACTGTATGATAGGGGCTATAGGTGGTTGCTATGCACAGTCGGTGCTATCACAGGGTGTGGTTAGACTGCTATAAGGTGCTGGCGTGGTCCTGCAAATTAGGTATTACTTCAGACTGTATGATGGCGACAACGAATGTAATCAGTATTGAATATTTATTTCCAGCAGTTAGTAGCCATTCGTCATATATCGGAAGAAATAGAAGCCAATGCTGTTGGCCATTTATCCGGGCCACATCTAAGTTATCATCACCATATTGAGTAGTCTTCAGACGTCTTAAACATTATGGTCCACTCCAGACGTATCCGGTGTCGGAGGTTAGCCTGGTATTTCTTGGAAAATTTCTTCCAGGTACCATAAGCAGGTTAATATCTTCACTAACCCAAGTGGTAGAATGACTCAAGACTCGTTATATAAAAATATGATATTCTCCCCTCCTCACATTTAATATATCACTCGATGAAACTGGTGTAAAAATAAACCCCTGAAATAAGAGACTATAAAATAGGTGGATGATAAGGAGTCTTGGGTAGGCTGATCAATTAAACATCATTTACATGTTTAAAACCCAGGTAAAAAAAAAAAAAAAACCTTCACCCAGTGCACCTATGTCAATCAACAAAGGTATTCTGGTCGTGTGAATGTCTTTTTTCTTACGATAAGTAAGCAATAAATTTTCTAGCACGTCGAGTAACTACATAGCTATTTCATTGCTTGTGCTATGCCCCACTCTTAATATAAAATATTTATCTTGTAACAATACCTGTGTGTGCTTAGGTGCCTATATGCAACTCTAACTGGTGTATGTAGTACCCTTGTAACTACGTGTATAACTGGTGGTAGGGTGTTATCCCTTAATATAGCAACACTTACGTAACTTGTGTGTAGTTCCCTATATGTAATTAACTGTTGTATGCGTTAGGTTATATAGATAGTTAGTGTATGTGTATATACACACATATCTATATCTAATATATAATGTGTGTAGTATCTTCTAACTATAACTGGGATGATGGTGTTTTCCTTTATGTAACTGAGCGTGTATAGTTTCTTATATGCAACAGACTGCGTGTGGTTCATAGCCTATATTTAACTAACTAGTGTGTGCGTCTGTAGTTTCCTGTGTAACTGAATGTCTACAACGTGTGTGTGTGTGTGTGTGTGTGTGTGTGTGTGGTTCCCTATATGTATGTAACTGAATTGGTACTACGTTCATGAATTCATTTCTCTGTATAAGTGTGTGTGCAATTCTATATGTAACTTATGCATGCGTATATAACTGGTGTATGCGTGTAGTTGTCTATATGTAGCTGGTGCGTGATTGTGTATTCATTTGTGAATATAACGAGTTAGTGTGTACATATAGTTCCTTATTCTATGCAATTATCTGTAAACCTCACACAACCCAAAATCTGCACGTGTGCCAGGGGAGATAATTCCGATTCTTTTTTTTTTTTTCAGTTTTTCCTGTTTTTGGACAGTCACTTAACCAGATTTTACTTTTCCCCCCTCACATTTCTTACCTCTTTTACCCCCTCTCTTTCTCTATCTTTTTCTCCCCGCCTGCTACAGCCATTATATGAATGACAGAAATAGTTATTTCCCAGTTAATCGACCGTTCTCGGCTGTTGCCATCTACTGCTTCTACATACCCCTACCTTTTCTACTACTACTAATACTACAATACTACTACTACTACTAATACTACAATACTACTACTACTACTAATAATAATAATAATACTATCACTGCTACCAACAGCTTACTATTCACCACTATAACCATTGCCGATTTGAAAGTTGCCACCGTCGTCGCCATTACATAGCAACAGCTTTCATAGCCGAGCTAGAATTATCTCAGAATCTTAACAATTTTCTTTCTGATCCATCTAAAAAATTGTCTTCTGATGAAACTAGAATTGAATTTAAACATTCATTGTCCTATATCTCAGACTGTATCCCTGTCTTTGCATCTCTGTCCATCCACACTTCCGTTATCTTCCTCCTGGGACTCTCTGGAACTTGTTACTATTAAATGTTTTGTTCTGTTCTTTTCTAGGTGAACGTCCGTATGTGTGTAAATGGAAAGATTGCCCAAAGAGTTTCTCACGATCAGATGAACTAACTCGACATTACAGAACACACACTGGTAAGTTCTGCTTGTTAACCTTGGAATACAAGTTTTGGTTGGGGGCGTATGTATGTGTGATATGGTTCGCCAGTCCTCAGTCAAATCAATGATTGATTGTCCATGCTGGAGACTAGTATTATGCAAGGGTATGAGACAAGCGGAAAGGAAACTGGAACTTTCCACTGAAGAAAGGAGAATGC
>NC_142949.1:6575311-6592811 GCF_046866305.1 Octopus bimaculoides
GAGGCAAGACCTTCGTACATTGGGCCTCACCGAGGCGATGACTACGGACCGAGACCTTTGGAAATGGGCTGTGCGTGAGAAGACCCGGCAAGCCAAGTAAGATCGTTGCCAGTGCCCCTGGACTGGTTCTTGTGCGGGTGGCACATGAGATGCACCATTTTGAGCGTGGCCGTTGCCAGTACCGCCTGACTGGCTCCTGTAGGATTTTCGAGCGAGATCGTTGCCAGTGCCCCTGGACTGGCTTGTGCGGGTGGCACATAAAAGACACCATTTCGAGCGTGGCCGTTTTCGTGCGGGTGACACGTAAAAGCACCCACTACACTCTCTGAGTGGTTGGCGTTAGGAAGGGCATCCAGCTGTAGAAACTCTGCCAAATCAGACTGGAGCCTGGTGTTGCCATCCGGTTTCACCAGTCCTCAGTCAAATCGTCCAACCCATGCTAGCATGGAAAGCGGACGTTAAACGATGATGATGATATATACATACATATATTTGTATATATATACATATATAAGGATGGTTCTTTGTTGTTTGTTTAACTGATTTACTTACTCCTGTTTTAACAAGTGGCTGAGTATTCCTGAATCATGTATACCCTTCATGTTATTGAGAAATATTACTTTAGAAACCGGTGGGAGTTGGGTGACAGGAATCGTCTATTTTTATCCTGTAGTTAAGGGAAGATTGGGTGGAATCATGCCAGACCTGTTGGTGTAAATCACAGGATTCCACCAACTGTGTGGAGGCACAATGTGTATTTTCATAAACTTAACAACAACATTTTTTTTTTAACGTCCATTTTTCCACGTTCACACCGGTCACACAATGATGGTGACACACCACTTACACCAGCCATGTGATCTTGAATGCAAGGAGACAGAAAATGCACATTCATATGTACATATGCATACATACACACGAAGGTCTTCATAATTATGTTTCAAACAGCAGCTAACAAAACTTTCAACTGAAATATGATGACATAACAGTAAAATTGTTTTTTTTTTAAATCTGCAACATGCCATTTTAGAACTATAAGCCATAAAGGACTTCTGTCTGTCTGTCCAAAGTGAACGCTGCTCTTTGTATCAGGACAGGATACATCTGTTTATCTTTGACATGATACCTTGAAAGAACTAAATAAACTGTGAGGACACCATTATACAGAAATATGTTGTAGAAAAAGGAACTGGACTACTTTTCATTTATATTGTTGTGTTACCCTCTTTATGGTACTGCAATCTATGTACCTTAGGCAAGGTGCGCTGTCCTCCATAGTTCCACCATATCCTACACAATAGGTATTGTAAGTTCTTAAACAAGTTATGCTACCCATGCTGTGAGCATATCCTTATAAAATAGGTACCGCAATGTACCTTAGCAAGCTGCATTGTTTTCCTTTTGGTGCTGCTGTATGTTTGTAAGTCCATACTACACTGTCACAAACCAGGTGCATTGCTTGCTCTCTCTCTCTTTCTCTCTATCTCCATGGTTACCTTTGTATTCTAGTAAGCAAGTACGGTAATGTCCTTCCAACAAAGTACCACAATCTCAGTAGGTTTGTATAGTTTCAGATTGGCCTTCATTGATCAGATCTAGACTAAACGAGTCCCAGTCGTGACTATTCTAGTTTTCAGAGAGATCTAGCTCTCCTTTATTCTCAAGTGTATCCTTCCCATTGTTAATTGGTTATATTTCACTATAATTAACTGATGAAAATTAATGGAGCTCATGGAGGTGGGCAGTCTTTGAGATATTTTATTGCCAGTTGCCCTTTTCGATGAAACCTTTTAGCTGCCTTTTCTGATATACAAATGTGGTCCCCACATTTTAACCCTTTAGCATTCAAACTAGCCATCTCAGGTCCTGGTATTCTACTTGTTTTATGTCCAAGCTGGTCAGATCTGACCTCACACCTCTCGCTTGGCACTTGTGCCGGTGGCATGTGAACAAAACATTCGACTGACTCCTGTGCAGGTGGCACGTAAAAAACACCATTTTGAGCATATCCGTTGCCAGTACCACCAGACTGGCCCTTGTGCTGGTGGCACGTAAAAAGCACCCACTACACTCTCGGAGTGGTTGGCGTTAGGAAGGGCATCCAGCTGTAGAAACTCTGCCAGATCAGATTGGAGTCTGGTGTAACCATCTGGTTCGCCAGTCCCCAGTCAAATCATCCAACCCATGCCAGCATGGAAAGCGGATGTTAAATGATGCTGATGATGATTCAGTTGCATCATTGAAATCTTAAAATCGCAAAATGATGCCTGATCAATTCAAAACAATGTGAATAAATAAGCAATACATTTGACAGGAATCTGAATGCTAAGGGTGCCATGCCTGGCAGTTAATGGTCCTTCTGCATTATATATGTTGGACCATTTCTGTCTGACTCAATGGAGGGAGGGGGTCCTTGATGGATACTACTTCCCTGGGGCCAAGGACAACATGGGAATACAGGTGAGCTAACTTGATGTGCCCCAAAACTCTTGAATTCTCAAGTTGGAGCCTCACTTGAATGCAGTTTGCTGTTTTGCCCCCAGACAGCCATTTTGATATAGTTGGTATTGCAATAGACTGTAATTGTTTAAAATAATTTTGAAAATTGTGAAGAATTTAGTAAAATAAACTTGCTGTTTTTAATTTAGATCACTTAAATCCTTTTTGCTTACCATGTACTGGTTCCACATAAAAAGCACTTGGTACACTCTGATGTGGTTGGCATTAGAAAAGGCATCCAGCCATGGGAACCATACCAGAACAATGGAGCTTCGTGTGGCACCCAGCTTTACCAACTCCAGCACAAACTGTGCAACTCATGCTAGCATGGGAAATGGACATTGATAATGATTTCTGTTGAAATACTCAGATTTTTGTTTCATTTAATTTTTAAAATGATGAAGAATTTTGTGAAGTAACTTTATCATGATTAAACTGGTGTTTAGAATTTTGATGAAAAGTTTTTAGATCACTTGAAAAACAGAAGTTTGTCTCATAGAACCCAAGGCAGTCTCTGACAGGTTACTATCAAAATGGTTACAACTGTTCTGTAAGACTAATGGAACTATTTCTGTATTAGCCTTTTGACTTGCAAATATTTTAGGTTTTGTTCTTAATTTCCGTGTCTTGCAAATATTAAAAGAAAATTTTTTATTTCTAAATTTGTTTATATGTTTATAATTTTTTTTTCTTTTTTAGGGGAAAAGAAATTCACCTGCTCCGTATGTCCAAAACGCTTCATGAGGAGCGACCATCTCAGCAAACATGTGAGCCGTCATTTAAAGAATTCCACTGGTTCGGTGCGTAACCGCAGATCTATCAGTCCAGCAAACAGCACGTCAGACAGTTCCACACCAACAAATTAACACCATCACCACCCCCACCCCCAAAAAATCCTAACAAAAACTCCAAAAATGTTGCTAAGAATCTCTCGGCATAAATCATCTTTTCCTTTCCCCTGTTTCCCCTTCTATATATGAAAACAAACATACCTGCCCAGTGTCCAGGCCGTGTGTCATGTCGGCAATGATGACTTTTGATGGTCTTAGTTCAATATATATTCTCTGTAAAATGAAAGAAAAAACAAAAAAAACCCCACAAAACAAATGAAAAAGACTACAAAGAAAATAACTTTTTTTTCCTGCCAATATTTCATGCTGTCAATATATTTAACCAAACAACCATATTGCAGCTGAATATCCCTTTGTCTTCCATTCTTGAATTGCAGAGAGAACTACCATTATTAGAATTATTATTATTGTCTGGCTTTCATTGGACAACTTTAGCGTGAAGTGGCTCGAGAGACCCACAGCTTCATTCAAATGTACACTCACTTGAAAATCAGTGCCTCCTGCTCAGACCAGTACCTTTTACTCAAAGACACTCCAAGAACCACACTCTTGGGTTTCCATTTTTTTTTTTTTATACCAAAATAATAAACAAACTCTTAAATATTTGTTATATGTTCTTCACAAACATTGTGTATGTTATAATAGTGATTATGTGTGTGTTAAATGGGTTTTGCAAGTTCCCCCTCTACATGTGTGTGTGAGAGCGGGGTCAGTGAGTAGAGGTGGAAATCTTGAATGGTGTAGAATAAGTCTGCAAGTCTGAGAATGATACTCTGAGTAGCTGAGCTGTAGAAGGATTTTGTTTGTTGGTGCAGCTACTCTATGTACAATATTTGTATTTCTTGGCACTGAAAAATGGTTAAAAAAAAAAACAGTAACTTTGAGCAATTTTGTTCCACTTTTTTTTTTTTAATCTGTAAGGAGTTCTTCGGAGTTCTTCATCTTTGAAAACATTCCACTGATTCCAAAGAAAAATTTTTTTTTGTTTTTGAATTATTCCTGCTGTAAGTTTTTTTTTGTTGTTTTTTTTTGGAATTGGGCCTTCAAAAAGGGAAGCCCTACCATTCCATTATTATACAAACTTTCTGGTCTGATCTGAATTTTTTTTTTTTTTTTTTACTCCATTGATATCTTCTGCTGTGGTACTGACCTACACCATTTTAATATTTCCAAACCCTACTGAAAACCCTATTCTCTGAGGATTCTCTGAATCTCTGTCTGCTGAGGGAGTGGGGAAGGTTTTTAACTATTAACTGTGATATCAGACTTGTATTCATATGCATTGACATGTTTCATATGGTTTCTCAAAAATGGGGGTCGGGGGGGGGGGGGGGCCTAAAACATTCACCCACCTAACCAGTTTTCACCTTTCTCATTCGGCATTTTCATTCACTTTAACGTAATAAATAAATTTTTAGCTGTCCTAATGTTTATACAATATAACCATAATATATATCTGTCGATGGTTGCTGAAATCTCTTGGCCTCCCTGGGTGTTAAACCAACGAACCGGATCATATTACAAGTGTATCATACATTTTCATTATCCAGTGTGGCTGAATGATTAAGAAGTTCCGCTTTGCAACCTCCAGGCCTTGGGTTCGATCCTGAACTGTGGTATCTTGGGGGTACATGATCACTATAAATAAATCATTCGTGCAGGTTGTTCAAGAAATCACAGAGCCCTCATTTGTCATGTACTACAGGAGAGCCCACCTTATATAAATATTAGGTAGTCAAGTATGAAATTTGTAGAAAAGAAAAAAAGATTGTTAATATTTTATAAATACAAGAAATAGCTTTATTCATCAAAGTATGCACCCATATTGTCAATACACTTTTGCCATTTCATCGGTAGCTTGTCCAGCCCAGAACTGTAAAGCCCAGCATTCTAGGGTCAATAATATCTTGGAAAACCTGTTTTACAGCATCGTTGGAATTGAATTTTTTTCCTCCCAAAAAGTTATCCAAATTCTAGAAGTGATAATCAGTCGGGGGCAAGATTAGGTTAGTCTGGTGGATGATGGAGAACTTCCAACTCCAAACTCCTGTAGTTTCGTCAGTGTCATTTTTGCGATGTAAGTTTCTGCATCATTTGATCCAGTTGGCTGCAATATACTTCGGCCATGATTGATGAGCCAGGTTTAATGAAATCATAATGGATTACATTTGTGCCAGACCACCAAACACGCATCATCAGCTTCTTTTGAATTTTGCTTTTTGGGCTGTGTTTTGGTGGCTTATCTTTGTCCAACCATTGTGCAGAATGTTTACGGTTGTAGTATTGGATCCATTTCTCATCACATGTTACAATTTGATTCAAAAATGATTCATTTTTGTGACGAGAAGGCATAATGCAGGCTTCCAAATGTTGCTATTTCTAATTTTCATTGAGTTCACATAGAACCCACTTATCCAACTTTTTCACTTTACCGATTTGAACTAGGTGAGTCAATATTGTTTGCTAGTTAACACCAAACAACAAAAATAATTCACAGGCACTTTGAGATGGATCTGACTCGACAATGGCTTTCACTTCATCATTCATTATCCACCTTTGTTTTTTGTTGACTGTTTTGCTCATTTACTAGAACGAAATTTTGCAAACCAAACAAAGAAAGTCAAAATATAATAATGGTGCAAAATAAGCAGCTGTCACGGTTTACCATACACCTTACTACAAATTCCATACTTGACGACCTAATATACATTTGTAGCGATGAAGTATATAAAACTACTAGATCCCCCCCCCCCTCTCTCTCTCCCTAGCCACTTACTGTTAAAATTCTCATCAGCGACTTTGTGGGTTTTTTTTTCTTTCTAGTCTAACTTCAGTTTTGAACCTAAACATTGGCTAATAATGGTTTGGTTCATTTTTGTGTAGATTCAAGATTGTTTTGAGCAAAATTCCTCTCTTTCTCATGCCGTGATGCTAACTAAACTGCCACTCACTGAGCTTAATTATCACGGATTAAATTATTTATCTATATACAAATGCTAATTAAAACAACATTGAGCTACACTTCATGTACCAAGACCTAATGGCCTCTGAAGGTTTTTCACTTCTGTTCTCAAAATGACTCTCCTTTTGAGAACTCTTGGGCATGTTCATGCATATTTGTCCATTGTCTAAAGCAAATGTTGCAGGGTTTTTTGTTTTTTCATTTGTGTCTCAATATTTTTAATGTCATAAAAGATTTTTTTGGTAGCCTTTTTTTTTTCTCTCCATCTGTCAAGTAATTTCTCGGTTTAGGTACAAAGTAGGGACTCGAAGTTCCTTGTACCCAGAATAAGTCTCTACACCCGGTTTCCCCACCCCAAAGATTTTCTTCATTATCAGAGGAAAAGAATTGCTAACTCGTGTAGACTTATTAGAAATTACTTTTCAAGGATGGTTACAATGGCCACTTCTCTTTGTTGGTAGAGGACAAATTATTAGATTTATATGAAACATAATGGAACTCAAAATTTTTATATTTCATTCTTTCACTTGTGTTAATTTCATGTAGATGATTGCAAATATAACAAAAACTAAAATACCTTTAGTATTAAATGATTTTTTTTTTGTAAGAACACATTGGTGCTATATATCAGTTTTTTTTTTTATATTACTTGAATGTTTTTCTAAAATCACTGAAATTAAAAAAAAAAAAGACTTTCTATAGAACTCCTATTTGTTTAAAAAAGAAAAAAAAACTGTGCCTCTTTGCTAACATTCTTCTAATATTTTCCTGATGTTTCTCTTCCAGCAGTGTTTCTTTTGTGATTCCCTTCTCCACAGTTATTAAATACACAACGCTCCACACAAATACGGCTTCTCATGTCTTCCCCCTCCACCAACTAAAAGAGAGGAACCTTACAAGGAAAGCAACCTGTTGCTGTGTTCATATTTCTGTTTCTCTTGGTTCTTTTTCAGACAATTACTACTTTCTAGAAAGGTTGTGATCTTCCTTAAGAGGACACGTGTTCCAGTGGTTAAAGCGGTGTTGCGACTCACGATCGTAAGGTCGTCGGTTTGACTCCCAGGCTGAGCAGCATGTTTGTTGTTCTTGAGCAACGCTTTTCATTTCCCTTTGCTCCCATTTGCTCAGCAGAAAATGAGAGCCCCAGCCGACTGCTAGTGCAGCCCCTTCTCTCTCTCCTCAATCCCATTCAGTACATCCTCGTGTTTTGCTGGGTGTTGGGTAGAAGGACTGAGAGGACGGCATTGTACAAGCCACGGACATCACGTCATACTTGCTTGCGAGTGACGGCTAGCCTTATGAATGAGAAACACTGGCCGTACACATACACGCACACACAACGTCTGCTTTAAAATATAGTTCAACTGATTTTCCTATATATATTTTTCTGGTATTTAATTCACTGACTCTAATTTAATATTTTCTAATAATAATGTTAAATATTTGAATAAACCACAAAGTAAATTGGAACTGTGTTCAGAATCTCTCCAAGAGATACCTTTTTTTTAAAATCCCCTTTTGTCTTCTGCCTTCAACCTGTCCTATTTTATGGTATTATCTCTCATAAAACAAGATGAACATATCCAGGTCAGTCACCAGCCAAAACCAAATTAAAAAGAATTGTCTTTCTCTAGTCGTCATTTTTATTCCACCCCTCTACTTATCCAATCGTTATTTTGGCTGCACTGATTCTTTCTTTCTATATCTGTCAGTCTCTTTCTTTCCATATCTATCACTCTTTCTTTCTGTACCTATCACCCTGGCTGTCTATCTATCTAGCTATCTCTATCTCTTTCTATATATCTATTTCTTTCTTTCAACATCTATCTCTGTCTATCTATCTCTCTAGCTGTATGTATCTAATCTATATCTCGCTATCTCTCTCTATCTCTATCTCCCTCCTTCTCCCACTCAACTCAAACCCTAGCCATATCAAAAACGTATTTATTTTTCCTCCCCATTCTTTCTTCCCCTTTTCCCACCTTTCACACAATGAAATTGCTTCCATTTGATTTTACTTCTGGACATTTGCCAATCCTTGTCGCCCAGTTCCGGTTTACTCAACATGGAGTGAGTGGTGTGTGTGTGTGTTACTTTGACCAACTGCACAGCAGTGATGGTGTATTTTTTTTCCCCTGTAATTTACCTTAATATAAAGTTGACTAGATGTATATGATATATATATAGTAGTTACATCTACAGCATGATTATTAATGTGTTAAAAACCTATTGTTAAATTCATTTTTTATTAATAAAATTTCATTTTTTCATTAAACACTGTTCTTTTCGTTATCTTTGGTTGTATGCTTTAACAAGTTTGTTTCCCTATCGGTTTCAGTCCTACTGTGTGACACCTTTTGCAGGTTCTTTTCTCTTATGGCTCCGGGCTTACCAAAATCTTGAGTGGATTTAGTAAACGGAAACTGGTTGAAGCCCGTCGTGTGTGTGTGTTCGAGCATTGTCTTGACTTCGTGAAAGTTATGAGTGTCACCGCCGTACAAGTGATGCTATTTGTCGATAAAACGATGATATACTCTTTTACTTACTTGTTTCAGTCATTTTGACTGCGGCCATGCTGAAGCACCGCCTTTAGTCGAGCAAATCGACCCCAGGACTTATTCTATCGGTCTCTTTTGCCGAACCGCTAAGTTACGGGGATGTAAACACACCACCATCGGTTGTCAAGCGATGGAGGGGGGACACACAAACACACATATATACGACGGGCTTTCAGTTTCCGTCTACCAAATCCACTCACAAGGCTTTGGTCGGCCCGAGGCTATAGTAGAAGACACTTGCCCAAAGTGCCACGCAGTGGGACTGAACCTGGAACCATGTGGTTGGTAAGCAAGCTACTTACCACATAGCCACTCCTGCGCCTATATCTTTAACTTGCTACTGAATTTGACAAGATAAGGTGGTATAAAACTGATATTTCTTGTCTAACTTTCTATTGAATTATTTGACAAGATAAGGCGGTCACTTTGATAAATTTGGTATATTGCCACATAGTTCTGCATCCTCCTGAAGTCGCTAGAATTTAAATACTAGTAATTTACGGAGGTCAAATTCTCCAAGTTAGTGCCAGAGTTATTCAACCAGGATAGGTGGAAGTGAGCAGCAGTGACTTAGATGCCCTTCCAAACTAGCGAAGTCGTAACGTATTTAAGGGAAAAAAAGTTCCACAAAAGAAGTTACAGTTCCGGGGAAGAAGCATTGAGCAAAAGGTTGAGTTTCTTGGACTTGGGTCTTAAAACATCTATCTAGCAGTTTTTACTATAAATCGTTACCAGCGTTGCCTTCTAGCACTTGTGCTGGTGGCACGTAAAAAACACCTTTTTGAGCGTGGCCGTTGCCAGTACCGTGTGACTGGCCCTTGTGCTGGTGGCACGTAAAAGCACCCACTACACTCTCGGAGTGGTTGGCGTTAGGAAGGGCATCCAGCTGTAGAAACTCTGCCAAATCAGATTGGAGCCTGGTGTAGCCATCTGGTTCGCCAGTCCTCAGTCAAATCGTCCAACGCATGCTAGCATGGAAAGCGGACGTTAAACGATGATGATGATGATGATACATGAAGAATACAATAAAATTTGTGGGGAAATGTTATCTACCGTTGGTGCATTCATCGTAGAGGTAAACGTAAATAAGGAAATGCAGTTGTACATTCTATTAATTGATTACGATCGTTTTGATAATTAGAATTGTTACAAATTAACATGATGGGTTGTACAAATCTAAAACCACGCTAAATTATTAAATAATACGAAGCACAAGCGTCTGTGTGGTAAGTAGCTGGCTTACCAACCACATGGTTCCGGGTTCAGTCCTATTGCGTGGTACCTTCGGCAAGTGTCTTCTATAACCTCGGGCTGACCAAAGCCTTGTGAGTAGATTTGGTAGACGGAAAATGAAAGAAGCCCGTCATATATATATATATATATATACAAAGTGAATCTACTTAAATCCGTCTCCCCGAGGGCCAGGTTATGGCAATAAATAGTGCAAAACAGAGCAGACTACCACCGAAAAGAGAAACGGTCGACTCTCCAACAGTACTCCATAGTTTCCGCCAATCATATT
This sequence comes from Octopus bimaculoides, assembly GCF_046866305.1. Taxonomy (NCBI): domain Eukaryota; kingdom Metazoa; phylum Mollusca; class Cephalopoda; order Octopoda; family Octopodidae; genus Octopus; species Octopus bimaculoides. The sequence continues at coordinate 6,585,704 of NC_142949.1, forward strand.
TCACTGAAACGGCTTTAGTCAAAGAGGGACAGGCGGATGCTGACAGCAGACACTTCCATAAAGTACCGTGCAGTGGAATTGAACCAGAAATCGCGTAGCAGTTGCCAAGTGAATTTCCTAACCACGCAGCCATCACTTGACTGCGTTTCATTTTTGCCGAAATATGAAGTAAGCAAGTCGTTGCGAACACAGCGAGATGTCAATCGTCTGAAACGAGTCATGAGAAACATCTATGTGACGTAGATAGCCAGACAAATAGAGAGAGAGACAGACAGATAGAGAGACAGACAGACAGATAGAGAGACAGATAGATAGATGGATAGATAGATAGATAGAGAGGTGGAAGTTGGGGGCTCTGTTCTGTCTTAGCATTTAAGTAGTGTCGTTACAAATACAAGGCAATGACCCATCACCTAGTCAGACAAACATATCAGTAAACACACACACATACACACTGACCTACTTTGACGCACATGTATCACTCTATCTCTCTCTCCTCACGCTATGTTTACATTGGAGTAAAATAAATCAGTCGCTATTAATCCCAACACTTTATTATGAACCATTTAGTTGCGTCCCTTCACGTTCTTTGTTCAAATCTCTGCGATTTCGTCTGTCTTTCAGAGATTGATAAAGCAAAGTAGCAATCAACTATGTTCACACGCACACACACATTGAATATATAAGGTCAAAACTTCTGCCTAGTGCAAACATAACAAACCGGATTAAGTTGTTTGGGGGTAGAAACAAAAGAAAAAAAAACAGTATGTACGAGGTGGTATCAAAAAGTATTCGGACTGGCTCTGTAGCGCGCCAACAGATGTCAGCGCACGGTTGCGTGCAAAGTGAGAGCATGCAGTGACCTTCATGGGGCAGTGTGCCGAGTGACATCGCTGTGTTTACTTCGCAAGTTGTGAAATTTGTGTTTTTGTGATCCACGTGTAGTCTACGATTTTTTTTTTATCATGGACAGGAATAGAGCCAACGTGAAATTTTCGCGTTAAACTTGGAAAGTCTGCTACAGAGACATTGAGCATGTTTTGGCAAGCTGGCAGCGACGCTTCGAGTGGCACAAGTGCTTCAAAATCGAAAGAACGTCCCTGGAAGACCTGCCACGATTGTTACCCCCGGAAATGTGGAGAAAATGCATCAGATTGTGCAAGAAGATCGTCGGAGGACAACCAACGTTTTGAAGCGTTTGAAGGCGGACATTTGGTGAAAGCGACCGGATTTATAGAAAACGAAGAATTGGATTCTCCACGACAACAATGAACCCTGTCACTGAGTTCCCCAAAACATCATGGTGTCGCTCCCGTACGCGCCCTATTTGCCAGATTTAGCACCTGCGGGCTTCCATCTTTTCACCAAGAGGAAAATGCAGCTCAAAGGTCGCCGTTATAATACCGTTGTAGAGATCCAGAGTGAACCGCGTAAGGTCCTCGACTCCCTTACGGAAAACAACTTTCAGGCTGGATTCCAAATGTTGCAGCAACGCTGGGACCGGTATATTACTGCGTAAGGTGACTATTTCGAAGGAGATGATGTTAAAACTGAGGTAAATAAGCTATTAAACATAACTTTTTGATACCCTCGTAGTAGTTAGCTGCTTCACTGATGTGAATATCTCTTTGGGAACCAAAGAAAAAGAGGATAACTATAGACAACTGCTTCAAACCCCCCAGCTTCGATATCTAGATTATAAATTCACATACCAATAATAATTGGTGCAGTTGGTTTTGAAAGTAAATGCCTAAGTGACAATCTGGGTAACCTGGTGTTGTTAGCGAAAGAAATCAACCAGCTAGTTCGCACGTTACAAATAAAATTTGTAAGTGGAACAGTAAAAACATGTAGGACTTTTCTCAAGTTCAGAATGTGTGAATTTGGTTTGCTACATTTTAGTGATGGAGCTTTGCATCTTTGTTAGAAACCTGTTCTTTACTTACAGGAAGATTTCAAATAATTAAAAATGGAAGAGAACATACATCCATACATGCATATTATTCTGTTGAACAGGTGTGACTGGGAAGAAGCTTGCTTCCCAACCACATGGTTTCGGGTTCATCATCATCATCATCATCATCACCCTTATTATTATTGTTCGTCTATCGACACGTGTTGCACATCGCTCCCGTAAGTTTGTTGTTATTCATATTGTTACATATTGTTATACATTTGTCATTGTTTACTTAGAAAAATTAACCAGGACCTTGGGGAGTGCTCCAGCATGACCGCAGTCGAATGACTGAAACAAATAAAACATGAACGGTAAAACTTAGATTAACATTAGATCCCTGAATCCGTGTGGCTTTCCTGAGGCAACGACACTGGTTGCTGAACTGGTGAAATAGTAACAACAGTAGAAGGGTCTGTCATCAACCAACGAGAGAGTCTGTATCTGGTAACTCGAGCTGCTAGAAGTAGCTGTCAAATTTCCTTCAATTCGCGCTTTATTAAACAGATACATTAGAGAAAGATGGTGTCGTTAGATAAAGAGAGATAAACAAATAGATAGATAGAATGTGAGAAAGAAAAAATAGATAAATAGAAAGGGGAGAAAAATAGTGATAGAGGTACATAAACAGTTATGTAAATAGACAGATACGTAGATAGACAGAGATAAAGAAATATAAGTATTTGACATCAATCGACGAGAGAGTCTATATGTGGTAATTCGAGTTGAGAGAGAGATTAAGAGAGTAGGGGAAAAGATACAGTTATACATACTTAGATACTTAGATGGGTTTCGGCCACATTGGCCGAAATAGAACCAGCACCACACATACACACACACACACACACATATAGATAGATAGACAGACAGATAGATTGATAGATAGATAGACAGAGAGAGAGAGAGATGGTGTAATTTAGTATTTAGTTGGCTTTTGTTGTTTTAAAGTCTCCACTTTCTTCCTTGTCACAACAGGATATACGTGTGAACGCTTCATTACTGGGTCGGCCATGCTTCACTTGCACTGTACACTTATTGAATCTTACAACAACAGCAACAACTATTACTACCGTTACTGCTCCTGCTGCTGCAGCTACTACTACTACTACTAATAATAATAATGCTGCTAATACTGCTTCTCCCTCCTCCTCTTCTCCCTCCTCCTATTTTCCTCCTCCTCCTCCTCCTCCTCCTATGCCTCATTCTCCTCCTCCTCCTCCTATGCCTCATTCTCCTCCTCCTCCTCCTATGCCTCATTCTCCTCCTCCTCCTCCTCCTCCTCTCCGTCTTCCTCTCCTTCTCTTCTTCCTCTTCCTTCTCTTCTTCCCCTTCCTCCTCCTGCTCCTGCACCTCCGTTGAAACAACTATTCCTCCACCCACCACCACGTAAACCCATGCAGCACACTGTCCCCTTGACGTAACCTTTGCCGGATCACATCTCGATTACATTAGGAAAGGGGAGAGTGATAGAAACAGGGAAAGGGACAGTAGCAGTTACATTATGTGAGGCGACAGTAACGAATGTTATAAAGGAGACAGGAAATAATGTTATAAAGGGGACAGGTATATTGTTGTGGAAGGGGACACTAGTAACGTTATGAAGGAGACAGTAATAATGGGGATAGAAGCAATGTTATATAAGGAGACCGAAACGGTATTGTGCAAGGGGACAGTTGCAATATTGTTATGTTAGTGACAATATTATGAAGGGGATAGTGATGTTTTATTATGCGTGGGGGCAGTGGTAGTGTTATATAAGGGGACAATGACCTTGATGTGAAGTGGAATATTATGAAGGGGGAAGATACATTCTTATGAAGGCGACAGTTACATTGTTATGAAAGGAACAGGGATGGTTTTATATAAGGGGACAGTAATGGAATGACGTAAGGAGACAGGAGCTGTAGAATGCAAGGAAACAGTAATATTATCACATAATATTATGTGATATTATGTGATAATGTTATGTAAGGGGACAGCAAAATGCTATGTAAGGGGGCAGTAACTATGCAATAAAGGGAACATTTGCAGTGTTATGAAAGGGATAGTTATGTTGTTATGCAAGGGGACAGGGATGGATTTATGTAACGAGAGAGTAACAGAGTTGCGTAAGGATACAGAAATGGTGTGATGCAATGATAGAAAGGGGAGAGGAACATAATTATGAAGGGGACAGGAATGGTGTTATGAAGGGGACAGAAACATAATTATGAAGGGGACAGGAATGGTGTTATGAAGGGGACAGGAATATAATTATGAAGGGGACAGAAACAATGTGACGAAGGAGAAAAGTACATGTAAACGACAGGGACTAGTGTCACGTAAGGAGACAGATACGGTGTAAAGGGAGACAGTGGAATTGCTATATAAAGGAATATCAATAACATCTTTATATAAGGGGACAGTTATGTAAGTAGACAGTTACATTGCTTCGTAAGAAGACAGTAACTGTATCTTGTACAGAAACTAGTCTCAAGGTCGTTTATCAAAAAACAAAAACGAACAAACAAACCATTAAAAAAAAAAAAAAAAAGAAACTTGATTCCCAACGTGTATTCGACCACATTGTATGACTGGTACTGCTACCTCAGTAACTCCCGACGAGACTGAAATACGGAGATGACCTAATAACATGGGGTAAATGAAGCAAGCTTAAAGAATAGCTATTTTTAAACTTATTACGAGTAAACGCCGTGTGTGCTTTCTGCTCAAAAGGAAAGAGAAAAAAGAGAGAAAAAGAGAGAAGAATTTTGTTGTTGTTGTTGTTCCTTCAACCGATATGTAATAGTTAGATCAGTAGCATCATCATCACCATTGTCAGCATCGTCACCACCATCGCCATCTCGCTATTGGTTGTTCAGCTGCTTCCAGAAGTCATCCACTAAATTCGGTTTCTTTCTTTCTTTCTTCCTTTCTTTTCTTTTTGGCAAGTTTCCCAGAATTCTTACTTTTACAACACTATTATGTTACGTATTATTAAAGGAACTCGCGGAATGAAAGACAAAAATCTTCACCTAAATTCTCGTGGGGGTGGTGACAGCGGTGACGGCAGAGGTTTATATATATATATATATATATATATATATATATATATATATATATATATGGCCGAAATAAGATTAAGATTAATGTAATATAAAGCTGAAGCAAATTAACACCAAATATACAGTGCGTGTGTCTTTATTGGCTAAACTGGCAATATGACCATCCCCAAGTACAACAACATATATATATATATATATATATATATATATATATATATTTATATAAACCTGTTGACCTTTCGACTTTGCCAAAAGTCAATCTTAACTTATTTTGTCTTTTTTCCCTCTTTTTAAAGAAAACTTAAATTTTCTTAACACACGCACACTTACGTCCAGTCAAAACCCTCAAAAAGTTCGCCAGTGCGTCGGACAAAATGCTTAAAGTCATTTCTTCTGACCCTTTACGCTCTAAGCTGAAACCCCGCCGATGTCGACTTTGCTTTTCATCCTTCAGATGTCAATGAAACGCAAGGAATATTATTTGGAAACACTTTGCCAAAGAACATTGTTGTCGTATGTGAATGCAAGTCCATGCCAGGAATCGAAACAGTGCTACATAAATGGCAAAGATACATTCCATCTAAACAAGGAGATTTTACTGTTCCCAAGAACTGTGGTAAAATATAACTGCATCAAGGAAGATGGTAATATAAAGGATTACAAGGTATATGGTAAAATATAAGTACCGTAAGGCGCACGTGTGGCTCTGTGGTAAGTAGCTTGCTTCCCAACCACATGGTTCTGGGTTCAGTCTCACTGCATAGCACCTTGGGTAAGTGTCTTCTGCTACAGGTAGTCGATTACGAAGTCAACCTCGGCAGAATCTGAGCTCAGAACATAAAGGCGGACGAAATACCGCTAAGCATTTCGTCCGGCGTGCTAACGATTCTTATTCCTTTACTGCTCACAAGGGGCTACACACAGAGGGGACAAACAAGTACAGACAAACAGATTAAGTCGATTATATCGACCCCAGTGCGTAGCTGGTACTTATTTAATCGACCCCGAAAAGATGAAAGGCAAAGTCGACTTCGGCGGAATTTGAACTCAGAATGTAGAGGCAGACGAAATACCGCTAAGCATTTCGCCCGGTGTGCTAACAATTCTGCCATCTCACCGTCTTTGCTGCGGTAAATATTGATTTCAGATTTTGGTACTAGACCAGCAATTTCGGAGGAGGGATTAATTCGATTACACCGACCGCAGAGCTCAGCTGGTACTTATTTTATCCACCCCGAAAGGTATGAAAGGCAGAGTCGACCTCGGCGGAATTTGAACGTAGAATTAAGGACAGATGAAACCTCGCCAGACATTTTACCCGGCGTGCTAACGTTTCTGCCAAGCTCGCCGATTTAGCTGCAGTAAATATTAACAAAAAATCCAGTAAATAGCTGATGTTTATGGTTAACATAGTCCGAGACAGCAGTAAAATCTAGTCTACACACCTGGTATCTAAATAATCCACATGATGATGAGAAAGCATACCTGGTGTCTAGATGACACACGTGGTGTTGGTAGAATACACATGGGCTTTAAACAACACACCTGGGCTCTAAATAACACGCCTGTCTTGATAGAACATATCTTAGATTTATATCACACACCTGAAGTGTTGACAAGACATATGGCATTATTAGAGCACACCTGTGATTTATATAACGTATCTGAAATCCAGAAAACATATGTAGTGATAACAGAACACAAGAAAATAACACAGTCGGAGATTAAATAATACATCTGTAGTCTCTGTAGAACACGTTTAGAAGTAAAGAAGTACACGATATTCACATAAAAGATCTGGAGACTATGTTTATATGTGTAGAATCGTTATAACACCGGAAGTGTGAAAGGCAACACAGGAAGCTCACAGAATACATCTGGACTCCTGATAACTCACCTTGTGTCTAGGTAGCTTATCCAGAGTGTAGGTAACATACCTAGAGACCAGATAACATAGTCAGAAGTCAGAAAATATATCTGGAGTCCACATAATACATCTGGCGGTGACGTAACATGTTTTGGAGGCAGCGCAACAAATAAGTGGTTCCATTTTTGAGAAAAAAGGTGGAGGGGGGACGAGAATGTCTGGAAGAATGTAAGAATGTGAGGG
>NC_142949.1:6597811-6610311 GCF_046866305.1 Octopus bimaculoides
CAAAAGGGATCAATCACTCGCTACAGATTAACTTACTCGGATACATGTTAATGACGGCGTCGATGTTACTTTTCTGTTTTTTCTCGCTAGCAGGCACAGAGATGAAACTACTAACTGCTAGCATACACAATAAACCAAGGAACCAGAGAATGTAGATTGTACAGAAAGAGGTGTACACAAAAACAACTCGAGGAAGTTGTATAGGCGCAGGAGTGGTTGTGTGGTAAGTAGCTTGCTTACCAACCACATGGTTCCGGGTTCAGTCTCACTTCGTGGCACTTTGGGCAAGTGTCTTCTACTATAGCCTCGGGCCGACCAAAGCCTTGTGAGTGGATTTGGTAGACGGAAACTGAAAAAAGCCCCTCGTATATGTGTATATATATATGTATATGTACGTGTGTGTATACGTTTGTGTGTCTGTGTCCCCTCCAATATCGCTTGAGAACCGATGCTGGTGTGTCTAGGTCCCCGTAACTTACCGGTTCGGCAAAAGAGACCGATAGAATAAGTACTAGGCATCCAAAGAATAAGTCCTGGGGTCGAGTTGCTCGACTAAAGGCAGTGCTCCAGCATGGCCGCAGTCAAATGACTGAAACAAGTAAATGAGTAAAAGAATAAAAGAATATGTTATATATTGTATCGATTTGCATTATAATCATCTGCAACATAAAAATTAATGTAGAATAAATGGCTGTATCAATAACCAATGTAAAACATTATTTCTCATCATTGAATTTCGTCCTTTATATATGGTGACCCTGTTGTTTACACACACACACACACACGCACGCACACACACTCGCATGCATACACACATACACACGCGTACACATATACACACATATAGACAGTATACATTCCCATACGTCAGATATGATAGAACTGAAAATAAGCGCAGAGTGTAATTATATCTAATATGTAATCTAGCGACATAAAAATATGAAGGCATACATCTGTGTCAGTATGTGTGTGTGTGTATACACATACACGTGTGTATATATATATATATATATATATATATATATATTATATCTATACACACCCATGTATATATTCATACACACATATATTAATATATATATATATATATATATATATATATATATATATATATATATATATATATATATATATATATATATATATATATATATATATATATATAAGTATATTTATTTATGTACGTCCATTTATCTATCAGTCAGTCTGTCTGTCTCATATATATATATATATATATATATATATATATATAGACACACCACAGGTACACATGTAATCTATCTATCTATATGTGTGTGTGTATGTGTGTGTGTGTGTAAGGTGTGTTATGAGCATTTATCGAACACACATCCTATAGAAGCTCAACAAACAATTAAAGATGGATAAGAAAAGGTGTTAAAAGTTTAAAAATAATTTAATCCATGCATACGATCGTTTCGATCGGTAATATTAACATGTAAATGTCATGGTAAAAAACTTAGAAATTAATTTAATTATAATTAAATTAATTGCGTCTTACTGTTCTCCTCAGTGCGAAAAAAGAATACATCAAAAGCCCCCCCCACAAAAAAAAACATCAGAAAAATATTATATTGTTACAGAAGATTAGATGGAGTGAATGTCACACAACATATTCGGATATATATATATATAATATCCTTATAAAAGATAAAAACATGCTAAGATAGTGTTGTTTGAGTCCCAGCATATTATCCTCCATTTTCTAATTGATATATAGATCTCTCTCTCTCTCTCTCTCTCTCTCTCCCTCTCTCTCTCCCTCTCTCTCTCCCTCTCTCTCTCCCTCTCTCTCTCTCTCTCTCTCTCTCTATATATATATATATATATATGTGTGTGTGTGTGTGTGTGTGTATATATATATATGTATATATATATATATATATATATATATATATATATATGTGTGTGTGTGTGTGTGTGTGTGTGTGTGTATGTATGTATAGCTATATCTATGTATTATGGGAAAAATAAATATTCCTGTTGAATTATGTTTTGAAGGCTAAACGTCAGTGGAACATCGATGGAGGTAACGCAAACTCACTTTCTGTGAAAGAATATCTGGTTTCCTCACAGTAAAGAGCGCGCGCACACACACACACACAGTCACACACACACACACACACACAGAGTCATACATACACACATATATACCTGTTTTGAAACAGTTTACTCAGCATCTTAAGCAACAACAACAGCAACTCAACAGAAATTGTATAAAGTTACATCGGTGTCGAGACTCAATCATTTTTGACGCCATTAATGAAGCCGTAACCGCCATCGCCACCACGACTACTACCACCGCCACCACCACCACCACCACCACCACCAACAACAACAACAATAACAACAACAACAACAATACTAGCACCAACACCTGCACCTGCATCACCAGCACTAGCAGCACCACCACCACCGCCGCCGCTGTTACAACGGCAACAACAGCCACTTTACCATTATTGCTGCTACCATTTCAACTGGCATCACTATCAAAAGTGCTATCCCTACCAGCATCGGTGCCGCCACATTCACTACGTTACACAAAAGTCTTACCACCACCACCACCACCACCACCACCACCACCACCATCATCATCATCACTATATCTCGTCACTTTTGTACCAAGTTGCACTTCAGATGGAACTGAAAATAGACTGGAGTTAGTGGTTGTGGTAGTGGTGGTGGTGGTGGGGGTGATAATGGTGTTGTTGTTGTTGTTGTTGGTGGTGGTGGTAGTAGTGATGGTGGTGGATTGTCAGGAACTACATCGATGCCAGACTACAGAAGCTCAACCAATTACACTCCCCCTCCTCCTCCTCCTCTAAACGCGTTCACTTTTACCAACATTAGAGACATCCCGTAACATCACATTTCTTAATGTTTTGTGTTCAAATCGAGCCGAGGTCGATTTCTTTCTTCTTTACCATCCGGAGTCGATAAGCGAAAGCACCAATCATACACGTAGTACGATTATATATATATATATATATATATATATATATATATATATATATATACATACATACATATTTTTTTTCTATAGTTTCAGCTGAGAGCTGCGGCCATGCTGATGCACCGCCGTGTTGCTACACTGTTATTACAGGGAGCCTCCTCCAATATGTGGCACTTGGTAAAGAATGGAGTTTGATTTAGCAACCCTCATTTTCACCTCTTGGCGTGAGGTAGGTTCATCTGGGACTCACGACAGGAAGAGGTCCAGCTTTGATTTAAAAACCCCTACATCTACTTTGTGCAGGTTCCTCAGGCTCTTTGGGAGAATATTAAAAAGCTGTGGGCCCCTGAAACCCAAACTGTTGCAGTAACTGGTCCTGAAGCGCGATGGCATTGCTGGGATCTTTGGCACTATGCAGTGTCGTCCCGTTCTGGCATTGGTGTAGCTTTCAATGCCAAAATTTGGCACAATTCCTTCTAGGATCTTCCAGATGTATATTACTGCATACCTCTCCCGCCTTCTCTCCAGGGGGTAGAGTCTTAGCTGTTTCAGCCTTTCCCAGTAGCTGAGCAGTTGTAAAGAGACGATATTCTTTGTGAATCTTCTCTGGGTTGCTTCAAAGTCCGCTGTTAATTTCGACCATAGCTGTGAGCAGTAATCCAGGCGGCTGAAGACGAATGTCCTCCAGAGGATCATCATGGTTTCCTTATCTCTGGTTCTGAATGTTCTCAGGATCCAGCCAGCCAGTCTTCTGCACTTTGTCGTCATCTTGGTAATGTGCACTTATATATATATATATATATATATATATATATATATATATATATATATATATATATATATATATATATATATATATACACATACACACACACACACATACATATATATAAGGTAAACTTACTTGGAAATGGATGCGTGGCGTTCAATCATATAATATATATAAAAAAATATCTATGCATATATACATACATATATGTACATACATACATACATACATACATACATATATATATATATATATATATATATATATATATATATATATATATATATATATATATATATATGTATGTATGTATGTATATACACGTACATAAATGGGTACAGCACGTCACAAAACGTAAACAACATGAAATACGAAGACAAACTTGGGTATGCGAACAACGAGAGAAACAAATGGAAAACAAGACAAGTAACATAAAGAATGACCCTTCATCAGTTGTTGGTTGTCCATCTACTTCTCATTTGTCGTTAAATGCTCGAAATGAGGAGTAGATGGACACCCGACAACTGATGAAGGGTCGTTCTTTACGTTACTTGTCTTGTTTTCCATTTGTTTCTCTCATTGTTTGTATACCCGAGTTTGTCTTCGTACACGAGTTGGCATGAAGGTATCATCTTTACGAAAATCTACACTGATGTTAGTGTTAGCATTTTCAATATTGGAAGCATCGAAATACTTGTAGTATTTAGTTTAATCCCTCTGCATCTTACGTTCTGTAGACGAGGTTAGAACAGTAGTGGAAGAATATTTTCCGCTACGGACAAGTGAATTTTGGAAGAGGGGCCTTGAAAGTCCAGATAGATGGCAGAGCATTGTACAAAAAAGAACTTTGCTTATCTCAATTTTGAAAAATAAAAGAAGTATAAAAAAAAAACGCATTATTTATGGGATGACCCAATAAATAAATAGATCTTCGATGTAGTGGTTGCATAAACTGTGTCGTAGAAATGAACTATGTAAAACACAGCGAATATATGATTCACGTACGTTTGTAACATAGAATAGCTATTATTATTATTATTATTATTATTATTATTATTATTATTATTATTATTATTATTATTATTATTATTATTATTATTCAGCCCCAGGGCAGCTTACTCGAACAGATCTATGATCAAACGTATCGTTCCATCCGAGACTATCCAACAGTTTTTCGAACTTATCCATTTTATGTTTTTAAACGATGGTGTGGTGTAATTTGAGAGAGATTTGGCTGTTATTTTTAGCACATCAAGCGACCACATAGAGGTTCTGTTGTTGGTTTATATAACATACTTCTTTCATACTGTTTTCTTACGATATCTGAGATGTTTCAAAGAAAAACAAGAGAAAAAGAAATAATGAAAATGAAGTACGTTTTAATTTTGATAATGCTTTGTGATAGTCCTCCATATTTAAGCAATCGAATATACGTTCTAATTTCAAACATCACTCAGTTTACGTTTTAATCTTTTATACTCCGAGTTTGATAAAAATAATGACTGAAACCCACGATGTATCCAATCGATTATATCCCCATCCCCTTCAAATATATAACCCTGCACTGAAGTAAAAAAATCAATTATGTCCTTAAGTGTTCCATTGAGCAGCCATATGTCGTCTGCTTTCTCTCTCACAGTTACGATATCATCTGCTGCATTCCACACATGATCCATAGAACTGTTGAGCTTTTTTTTTTCTGTTCCAGCATGGCCTAGTTAATTTCAGCACTAGCTGTGTCAGACGGCTGTCGTTTAATGTCATATATCAAATCCCAATCATATATTTATGGTGAACATGACCAAGTTGGCAGAAATATCGGAGACTAAATACATACGCGAGATCATGTTACGTCAGAAAATACCATCTCTCTCGAACACACACATAATATTCTTTATTAAGCGACTGATCTTACATCTGATATATTGGCCAATGTTTCCCACACACACTGTCACTTACACACATATGAACATAGATACAAATACACCTATACTTAAACACACACACACATACACAGAGGCACGTACAGACGCATATGAACAAAGAGTTAAAAATACACGTAGACATAAACGAAGACTCAAATACACACACATATGCACACATAATGAACACAGGTATAGATACAAGTATACACACATGTTCAAACGAACACAACACATAAATACTCATAACTACATATAAAGAGAGACACACATACAGACGTAGACAGATATACGTACACATACATTTGAACTCTTACGCAAACACGCATACACAAACCTATATGAACGCATATAGTAAAACGCATACACATACATCGACGTTTACAATTAGAAATGCATATCTATAACGTGCTAGCTACCTTCATTAGGTCAATTTTATATCGATTACATATATTTATAATACAATGTAAAGCTGTAGTTACACTATGTAGCCATACTTTGTAGTCACACTGTACAGTCATGTTTGGTCTGGGTTTTAATCATATATATATATATATATATATATATATATATATATATATATATATATATGTATGTATGTATATGGGAGAATTTACGAAAAAAACAACAGACAAAGACAAGTGGTGTAAACAACAAATGGATGTATTAGTTTAACGCTCGGGAATAGAGAAAGTCTTTGACGTTTCGAGCCTACGCTCTTCAACTGATAGGAACACAGAAAGAAACAAGGATAGAAACAAGGAGAAAAAAATATATAAATGTAGTGGTCAGCGATCTATCTATCTATATATATATATATATATAATCTTCATCTATATATATATATATATATGTATGTATTTATGTAATGGTTGGTCACCAGTTGTAACGATGAAGATTATTTTGTATTGGTTGAAATTAATTTGGATAAACAATAGTATGGAAATGGAAGTTTATGTTTGTAAACAATAATATGGTAAATAATAAGATGGATTTGATACACAGCAGGATGGATGTAATCTGTTTGTAAGGATTGGTTCTTCGTTGATTGCCACTATGTAAAGATGAAAGAACAGTGATTGAAGTTGTGAAGAAAATATTTATTTTTACCGTTACATTATACAATACCTTACCTCAAAATCCTAGAGCATGCGAAGTAAAAAAGTTAATTTCGGCCTGTGTGTTCTTATTGTAGTAATAGACCATAGAGAGAGATATGGTAATGTGCAGAGAAGAGAAAGTGAGTTAGTGAGAGAGTGTGGGACGAAACAGCTGCTCCGTTGGTAAGTTCCCATAGTTGTTCTCTTTGTAAGCTGTATTTTCTAAATTTGAGGGTGCACCATTAAATAATGAGGGGGGCAGTGCCGTCCAGTGCACCCCCTTAGTGATGGCCATGTTAGACAAATTTCAAGAAATGTATTGCAGGAAGATTTTTGTAGATTTTCTAAATCTGAAGGTGCACCATTAAATAATGAGGGGGCAGTACCGTCCAGTGCACCCGCTAAGTGACGGACATGTCTGCCAGCTCACCGCTTTAGGCCCAATAATAATTTAATTGAAAAATGTATTTATAATACTGTACAATATAGTTAGTCAGAGATGTCATCGTGAAGGACAATAATTAAGTTTATGTTAACTAACTCGAGATTTGCTTTAACTGTGGCTAAATTATTGAATTGCTGTTACGATTATCATTATGGCTATCTTAAATGTCATGGCTATAAAAGAAAATCTAATTAAAAATAATTATGAGGTAAAGAACGACAATATCAGCTTAATGACGCATTAATTATTCTGGTCAATTTGACAAGTGCGGGAGACAATGTTTCAATCTTATTTAGCATCGTCAGCGAAGTCTCGACATCATCGTATTTGTCGGAGTAGTAACGTGCGATGTTTTACATGAGTGGGCGTGAAAATTTGAGCATATTTTAACAATACACGAATAAATGAATCATGAAATTAATTACTCAGTGACGTCATTTGCAGAAGAAGAAAAAAGCAAAAACGAAACAGTAGTTTAGGTTAGTTTTATCATATTAAATACAGCGAGTGTCTCTGCCATGTTATCCGTACAACTAAATATTTATCGTAATGTTGAGCGAGAGAGGAGGATAGAGAGAGAGAGAGAGAGAGAGGGGTGAAAGAGAGATGGAGAGAGAGAGTGAAAGAGAGAGGTGGGGAAAGAGAGACAGAGTGAGAGAAAGAAAGAGAGGGGAGATGGAGAGAAAATGAGAGGGAGAGAGGGGAGAGAGTGAGAGAGAGAGAGGAGGAGAGAGAGGAGGAGAGAGAGGAGGAGAGAGAGGAGGAGAGAGATGGAGAGAGAGAAAGACAGTGAGTGGGTGAGAGTGGTGGAGATAGAGACGGAAACAAAGAGAGAAGGAGGGGACAGATAGAGGGAGTGAGAGAAAGGGAAAGAGAGAGAGATGGTGGAAAGATAGATAGAGTTGGGTGGAGAGAGAAAGATAAACACACAGATAGATAGATAGATAGATAGATAGATAGATAGATAGATAGATAGATAGATAGATAGATAGATGGATGGATGAATGGATGGATAGATAGATAGATAGATAGATAGATAGATAGATAGATAGATAGAAGAGCAAACAGTCAGACACAGACACACACAGATAGATAGATAGATAGATAGATAGATAGATAGATAGATAGATAGATAGATAGGGAGAGAGATGGGGAGAGAGGAAGCGATAGGGACAAAAAAGAGAGAGAGGAAGAGATAGGGACAAAAAAGAGAGAGAGGAAGAGATAGGGACAAAAAAGAGAGAGAGGGAGAGAGGAAGAGATAGAGACAAAGAAGAGAGAGAGGGGAGAGGGAGAGAAGAGTGAAAGACGACAGTATGTGAGAGAGAGAAAGAGGAGACGACAGGACAGGACAGGAGAGAGAGGGAGAGAGAGGTAGAGAGAAGTAGAGAGAGGCCAAGTAACAAAGACTTTACAGTACAATTATAAGAGTAGAAGGACAATTGTGTAGACAGAGAGGAAAGATATTCGGGTTTCTGTTTTTGTTTTTGTTTCCGAATTGACAGTAAATAAATAACAGTTACTGTTTCTTTTGTCCTTTTCTTTTTCCCTTTCTGCCAGCTTAAAGAATATTTAAATAGAGATAACACATCAAGTATATAATACATTAAATATGAACCATATCTATTTAGAGACAACTACAATAATTTATTCCTAAAATAATAAAAAAAAATCAAAAAATCAACGAAACAAACAGACTTAGATTTGAAAACAAGATTTGCGTTTTCACAGATAGAATTTCAAAAGAAAAAAGCGATTCTAATCCCATTCTCTCTGCTGCAGGCGACCATGCAAGCAGCTGGTTGCCTAACTGACAATATTTTCATTAACATTATTATTACAATAAGATATAGCTGCGACTTAATTTGACCCAGTTTGTTCTGATTACAGAGGAGAAGATAAAGATAAAAATAAGAGAGTGAATTGTATTGTCAAGCTGCAAGCAGTCCCCATGAAAGAAAAAAAATTTGAAGTAAACGGTAAGTTTGGCAGTGGTGGTGGTCATGTGAGAAGAGCTGAATGTAGAAATGGCGATAACAAAAAAGAAAATAAAAGAAAGAGTTTACATTTATTTGCTTATTTTAACTACTTGAAACTCTGGTTTTATCGTGAAATGATAAAAAAGGGTTTGTGGTGTTCAGTAGTGGACATATCGAATTTGCAAGATTAAAACGTTTTAGTTTCAAAGCGAGTCAGTGTAGAAGGAGAGACTTCTTGGCAGACGACTAAACTGTACGGTAGGATAGGAGGAAGGGGGTTTGGTCGGTTGATCGGTTGGTCGGTTGGTTTAGATGCGATAATGAAAATTGTCTTGGATACGTGACTGTTTAACTGAGAAAGGATAGACGCTGATGGACTCTTGTAGACATTGGTGGTACCTAGTAGATACTTCCCGACATTAATGGACACTGCCGGATCCTACCTGATCTTACTGGACACGACTGGACATTACTAGACACGACTGGATAAAAAAAAAAGACATCACAGTACTCCTATTGATAATTTTAGAAACAACTAGACCTTAATGGACACTACTGGACATTAATGGACATTACTGGGAATCAGTAAATATTACTGGACAATATTGATTATTACAGGAGTATTCCACTGAATAATTTTAGACACAACTGTCCTTATTAGAAACTGATGGACATTAATTGATATTACTGGGCATCAGTAGATATTACTGGACACGAGTGGACAAATTTGGTTTAAAACTTTGATTAAAAAAAAAAAAGGCATTGAATTTGAACTACTTTTAATTTGATAACAACTCGGGCTGTAACTTCTGAGCCCGTGTCAGGCGTGTGTGAATGATGTCGAAAGATCGTCTGCTACGAACGATATTTTTTGACACAAAGCATCTCTCAGACGCTGAACTGCAACCAAGCTCAATAAAAGAGTTACATACTTAAAGTCAGTACTGGTAGAAATTAAATCAGCTTGCAAATACACGGTCACTTTACTAAATTTATACTCTGGCTAAGCCTGACGAGTAGCGGAGTCGCCATTGATATATATATACAACGGGCTTCTACACAGTTTTCGCCTACCAAATTCACTCACAAGATATTGGCCAGCTCGGGCTATAGATGAAGATAATTGTCCAAAGTGCTGCGAAGTGAGACTGAACCTGAAATCCCGTGGTTGCAAAGCGAGTTTTTTAACAACTCAACCATGCTTATATTTTATTCTTTGAATGACTTTGAATTTAGAAAAATTATTCTGTAAAATATATTTGGCGAGCAGAATTTGTTACAATATACGATGATCCAGTTATCGATTTCGTTTGATCTACATTACGAATAAGATCTGGTTCTTTAAAGGAATGATTGCCCCATTAGGCCCATGAAAATTTAAGTTTCTTGTTTCTTTACTGCCCACAAGGGACTAAACATAGAGGGGACAAACAAGGACAGACAGGCGGATTAAGTCGATTACATCGACCCCAGTGCGTAACTGGTACTTAATTTATCAACCCCGAAAGAATGAAAAGCAAAGTCGACCTCGGCGGAATTTGAACTCAGGACGTAACGGCAGACGAAATACCGCTAAGCATTTCGCCCGGAACGCTAACGTTTCTGCCAGCTCGCCACCTTAAATTGAACTTAGAAGCTTAAATGAAAATTTATGTTTCTAAGTTTATGATTCATATCCGATTGACAAACCCGAACGAATTTGACACTCCTGACACCCAGAGCCGTCTTAGTCGCACTATATAGGCCTCCCTCCTCCCCCGTCGGGCAAATCAATGCACTGAGTCCAATAGCATTTATTGATTGACAGCAAGCAACAGTTTACATTGATCAGAATTGGGTTCCTAGGGTCGTGAGGCCTTCGAGCAAATCAAAGAGCTGTATCCTATAGTATATATTTATTGAAAGTGGACCATGGCCTACATAGATCAAAATTGGAACCCTTGACTCGTGAGGCTTACGAGAAAATAATGTACTGGACCCTATAATATTTATTGACGTCAAACCGCATGAATCACATTTACCAGAACAGGGATCCTCGATCCATGAGGTACCGGGAAAATCAAAGCATTGGGTCCCATAATATTTATTTATTGAAAGCAATCTACGGTATTCATATATTAGCATAAGGCCCCCTAAACTCGCGTAACCCCTTGGCGACTGCTAACACTGACCAAGCTCATTCTTGTGGACCGAACGATTAAAAAAGGTAAAATATAAAAAAGAAGATAATTTGAGAAATATCATCAGAATATTTCCACAGTTTTTATGATCGAATTGATTCATTGACAATGTAAACGAATAATTAACGCTTGTAGTTTATTTTGAGATTTCTTCTTTTCTTTTCTTTCTTCTTTTTTTCTTCTTCTTCTTCTTACTGTTCCGTCATTTCTTTAAATGGTAAACAGCCATAAATCCTAGCTGAGCACAAAAGAGTGTTTCACCTGGGAAATTTAGCTATTTGCCCTCAACGAGCAGCTGAGGTTGGATAAGTATAACATTCCAAATGCGAGGCTTTTGATCGGCGAAAGTGCTTTGTTGGGACACGAGAAAGGTTCATTTGAAGAAAAGCGACTCTATTGTGTTGGAGGGCAATATTTATAATAAGAAACGCCAAAGAAAAAAAGTTTGCTTCCATGAACTTCGTTAAGTGCAAAGAAACTTTGGTATCGGGGGCGGAGGTTTGATGAATTTTTTTCTATTTAGTTTATTTTCTTTTTTTTGTGTGTGTGTGTGTAGTGGTGGAAGGTGGAGTTGATGAACGAAGGAGATAAACAGTTAGGTGGAATATTAGTTGGGTTGCTAAGGATATACACGGTTAAAAACGACGTGAGCGAACGAAAGGTTTGATAAATAAATGCGTCTTTATTGCAAAAAGCTCGTGTGTCAATTCGCTGGGAAGTGTGAGTGTGTGTATGTGTGTGTGTGTTTGTGTGTACAGGTGTATCTAGTAAGTACGTGTGTATGTGTGTGTAAGTGTGTGTATGTGTGTGTGCGTGCGTGCAAGTGTATCTGGTAAATACGTGTATGTGTGTGCGTGCGTAAAGTGAAGTTTTTAAGTCTTTGTTCGGTGGCAGACGACAACTGGTGGAAAAAAAAATACATTAGTAGACATTGAATGAGTAACACATGAAGGTAGAATTGAGAAGAGAAACTCACACACACAAAAAAAAAAAAAAAACACTAATAAGAATGAATGAAAAATAAAAAAAAACACTACCAGAAAAGCAAGCAGGTTAAAGGAGTATATCGTTAATACAAAGAGAGAAAGAGAGAGAGTGAGGTGGGGTGAAGAAATGTGAGAAAGAGTGAGGCGA
>NC_142949.1:6615311-6625311 GCF_046866305.1 Octopus bimaculoides
TGAGAAACACTGATTTAAACAAAACGGAAAGAATACATGTGGAAGCGGCAGATTGTCAAGCAATTTATACAGAAATTATTCTTATTCTTTCATTCCATTCATTTCCCTTTTATCTACATGGACATTGAGTGGAGGCTACATGTACAAGTACACACACACACGCACCCACGCACCCACACACACCACGCCACACCACGCCACACCACACACAAATACCGCACACTGCATGTTTCATTATTTGCATACATGTAACCGAGCATAAATCATACGTATTTAGCGATGATAACTGAAATATCTGATAGATAACTTGTCGAAGAGTCTACAACTGCCCTGGGCCTATTGCCAAGCTTGCCCGGCGCGGTACGTGAGTGTACATACATACATGCATACATACATACATACATGCATACACACACACACACACACACATATATATGTATGTATATATATTTGTGGATATATATATTTGTATATGTATATGTGTGTATATATGTATGAACATGTATATACATATATATACGTATGCATGTATGTATGTATATATATATACATATACACAAGAAGACACAGATGTGTATATATGTGTGCATATATGTATTCAAATATATACATATATATATATATACGCATATATACATACACACAAACTTATACACATGCACGCATACATGCATACACATACACATTTACGTGTGTATATATGTATACATATATATATATACAGAGATATATACAGAGATGTATATATATATATATATATATATATATATATATATATATATATATACACCCACTTATATAAATATAGACGTACATAAATACACACACGCGTGTGCATACACTCATATATGCACACATAAGTTTACGTATGTGTGTGTGTGTGTGTGGTGTGTGTGTGTGTTGGTGTGTAGGTGGGTGCTCACATTTCTTTTCACCTGGTTTTCTACGAGAAACGTTCTCTATACAAGCAGCAGCCGCAGTAGCAACACCAGACGTCACAGATACGTATATACACACACACGTACATACATATAAACATATAAGCACACACACACACACACACATGCATATACATAAATACATATATATGTAAATATATACATACATTATATATCTTATATATATATACACATACATACACGCATATCCTCATGTACATATGTACACACATACATATATACAGATATACCTACGCACACACACACATATATATATATATATATATATATATATACATATACATACACATACATATTTGTGTGTATATATATATATATATATATATATATATATATATATATAATATAAGCATATATACATATACAGATATTTGTGTGTGTGTGTATATATAAAGTTATATATACATAAATTTTGTGTGTATATATTAGTATACGCATATATATAGATATTTGTGTGCGTGTATATATATATATATATATATATATATATATATATGTATATATATATATATATACACTTTTACACTTTTACTTGTTTCAGTCTTTTTGACTGCGGCCATGCTGGAGCACCGCCTTTAGTCGAAGAAATCGACCCCAGGACTTATTCTTTGGAAGCCTAGTAATATGTATATATATACATACATACATATTTGTGTGTATATATATTAATATAAGCATATATGCATATATATATATTTGTGTGTGTGTATATATATATGCACATATACAGGCACACATACCCACACGCCGCGCACAGCGTCTGCACAGCAATACTTACATCTCAATGTCTGTGTGTGTGTCTCTTAGTCTCTCTCTCTCTCCCTCTCTCTCTCTATATCCTCTCTCTCTTTTACCCTTTGTGTCTCCCCACTCTCTCTCTCTCTCCCCCTCTCTCCCTCCCTCCCTGCTAGGTCACGCGTCTGCCTTCACGACAAGCTGCCTGCCCTCCACGCGCCGAGACACAACAACCAACCATTATTCTCTTTCTTCTTCTTCTCCTAACCCCGGCTTCAACATCCTTCTAACTTCCATTCTCTTCACTCCTCGTCTTCACAGCTCGTCTCTCCTTCTTCTCGCCGTTTTTCTTTCTTTCTTTCGTCGTCTTTTCCCCCCTTTCTTCGTCCTTTACTCTCGTTCCTCACTTCATCTTCCTTCCTTCCTTCCTTTTCTGTCTTTCCTTTTCCTTCCTTTCTTTCTCTTCCCCTCATTTTCTTCTTTGTCTTCTAAATCTTCGTCTTCCTTTCTATCCTTCTTCCTCATCTTCTTCTTCTTCTTCTTCTTCTTCTTCTTCTTCTTCTTCCTCTTCTTCTTCCTTCAGTCTTCTTTTTCTTCTTATTCTTCCTTCAGTCTTCTTCTTCTTCTTCTTCTTCTTTTCCTCATCGTCTTCCTCTTCTTCAAATATTTCTTCTTCTTCTTTTCCTCATCGTCTTCTTCTTCTTCTTCTTCTTCTTCTTCTTCTTCTTCTCTCTCTCTCTCTCTATCTACTTTCTTTTGTCTCTCTCTCTCTTTCTCACTCCTTCTCTCTTTCTCACTCCTTCTCTCTTTCTCACTCCTCTCTTTCTCACTCCTTCTCTCTTTCTCACTCCTTCTCTCTTTGTCCCCACAAACACGCGAACACACAAACGCGTACACTCACATACGTACATATGTATGTGTGTGTGTGCATATATATACATGTGAGCGTACGTATATATGTGTGTGTGTGTGCATACGTGTGTACACTTATTCAGCACCCGTGTTGGCACCCGCCATCCCATTACTGACGGTCCACGTGACCCGGATAAGCGTCGAGGGTGGCAGCGGTTTTGATGATAATGATGTGTGTGTGTGTGTGTGTGTGTGTGTGTGTGTGTGTGTTTGTGTGTGTGTATATGTGTGTGTGTGTGTGTGTGTGTGTAAGGGTGGCAAGCAGAGAATCAGAAAAATACGCCTTTATCAAACGTCATGGCTGTTCTTTAGCCTTCACACTCCTTCAGATCTTAAACACACTCCGCCCACCTCTCCTTCCATGGCTCTCCCTATTTACCCCCTCCTTCTTCTCTCCAGCCTCTCCCACCCTCCTTTATTTCTGCCTCTTACTCTCCCTTTCTGTCTCATCCCCTTTCTTCTCCCATTCTGACATCCACAGAAGCACGCTTATTTTATTCACGCTTACACACACACACACACACACACACACACACGTATTGGTGCCCAGTCACAGGCACACAAATACATATAAATACATACATATATACTCACACACACAAACACACACACACACGCTAATGTACTGATGTACGCACACACACAAACATTCTACGCAGTGACAAATGTACATTCACAATGGCACACAAAACACTTGTATAGATACGGTGGTGCATCAGCATGGCCGCAGCTCTGAGCTGAAACTTTGAAATGAAATGAAATACACACCCACATATGCAGTGAAATGTATACACCCTGTCACATATATATGTGCATACGAGGCGATGCTGAAAAGTTCCTAGCTTTAAGGGAGTCGCGAAAGGCCCGGTCGGAGGCTCAACCTTCCGAATTCTTCTACAGGGCTTGAGAAAAACTGAATGACTGATGCAATAAGTGTGTGAATCAGAAACGGGAAAATGTCGAATAAAATCATAGTCAACTGATCCTCCTGTGATTTCTTTTACCCAAAACCGGGAACTTTTCAGCAATTAGTTTATACACACACATACATATATATATATTGTATATATACCTACATAATAGATATGCGAGTATGTATATATATATATGTATATATATATATATATATATATATATATATATATATATATATATATATATATATATATATATATATATATATATGTATATATATATATATATATATATATATATATATATATATATATATGTATATATATATATACATATATATATATATATATATATATATATATATATATATATATATATATACAGAGTACAAAGGGTATGTGAGTAGATGAGGACAATTAATTATCAGGATATTAGTCTGTTCAAACCTATTGAAAGGTTATAATTTCTGTCAAATCCCCCATGACAGATATAATGCTAACACAAGGAATGATGAAAAGACGTACAGTCATTGTTGCTCTCTGTACTATATATGGCTATTTAGAAATTGCCAACTTGCTAAATGTTGCAAGATCGGTGGTATACGAAGCTGGGATGGAATTGGAAGCCGCCGGGTAGGAATATTTCATCAACATCAAAGAGTTAAAAAAGCATTTTAAGCGTTCGGATGCCAAAAGGGCGCTGTAATTCATTCAAGAGGTTCAAAACATTAACGATGATGATTCCAGAAAATCAATGAGGGTCATCTCCAAAGAACTTCAGGTGTCGGAGTGGACTAGCAGGATTATAGTGCGTGAGGACATTCAATACTAGCTGTATATTAAGAGGAGATGCCTGTTCATGTCTGCAACAGCATAGGGAAATCGGTTGTTCCGTTCCAAACATAGGCGCAGGAGTGGCTGTGTGGTAAGTAGCTTGCTTACCAACCACATGGTTCCGAGTTCAGTCCTACTGCGTGGCACCTTGGGCAAGTGTCTTCTGCTATAGCCTCGGGTCCATCAAAGTCTTATGAGTGGATTTGGTAGACGGAAACTGAAAGAAGCCCGCCGTATATATGTATATGTGTGTTTGTGTGTCTGTGTTTGTCCCTCGCCCAACATCACTTGGCAACCGATGTTGGTGTGTTTACGTCCCCATAACTTAGCGGTTCGGCAAAAGAGACCGACAGAATAAGTACTAGGCTTACAAAGAATAAGTCCTGGGGTCGATTTGCTCGACTAAAGGCGATGCTCCAGCATGGCCGCAGTCAAATGACTGAAACAAGTAAAAGAGTAAACTGTTACTTAACAAGGTTAAAAAACCCTCGCGAGCATGGCATGCTTTGGTTGTTCTCCAATGAGAAAATCTTCGACCAAGACCAAACGTCTAACCGGAGAAATGACAGCTGGTTATGTGTGATCCCTCTGATGCGATGCACACTAAGTTTCCTTAAACTGTGATGCTTTTAGGTGTGATGAATAACGAAGGTTAAGGTTATGTCACATAACCTCATATATTTTCACATGGTTTTAGAATTAATGCTGTTGGATATGCTGAGGCGCTGGAAAAAGTTGTTAAACTCTGGATGGATGAAGTACGCGATGGAAAGCCACACATGTTTCAACAAAACTTAGCACCTTCTCACGAAGCCGACGTAACTCAAGAATGGATGTCAGACAATCTTTACGGTTATATAACACCAAACTTTGTGGCCTGCAATCTCGCCAGATTTAAATCCTTTCGACTGCCACGTTTGGAGCATTTATGGAAGTACGACAAGTCAATATCCTCATAAAACCCAGAGCTTCACTGAAGACCGCCGTTGGATATTTAGTGCCGGTCTATCGGTGGTCCTGGTTTCGCAGTGAAACAGTTATCAATGGTGAAGGTATGACATCTCGTCCGACTGTTAGAACGCCGGATCGGGTCTCATACAGTGTCTCTTCTATCTTTTGACAATCCGTGTTCAAATCCTGTCATGGCCTTCTTAGGTGGTAGTTTGAATCCGTCGAACACTTTCACACCACCACCCGTGACCCCCGGATGTCTTTAGTGGGGTCCACTCTGTTGCAAGCATTCTGGCCTCGTCTCTATTTTGAGGATACCTTCTTCCCTCAGAATCTCTGTAAAGAGTCATGGACACTCCCTTCCGTCCGGACTAAAAGATTAAAAAAAAAAGTCCGGCAAACATTTTAGATTGGAGTAAATATTCTCTTTTATCTTTTACTCGTTTCAGTCATTGGACTGCGGCCATGCTGGGGCACCGCCTTCAAGAGTTTAGCAGAACAAATCGACCCCAGTATGTATTTGAAAGTCTTGTACTTATTGTATCAGCTTCTTTTGCCGAATCGCTAGGTTACAGGGATGTAAACAAATCAACACCAGTTGTCGAATGGTGTCAAATACACCCTCACACACGCACACACATGCAGCACGGGTTTTCTCTCAATTTCCGTCTAACAAATTCACTCAGAAAGCGTTGGTCGCTAAAGTAGAAAACACTCGCCCAAGATGCTGCACAGTGGGACCGAACACGAAGCCATGGGAGTTACAAAGCAAGTTTCTTAAGCACGTAACCATATTTTCCATTTACTGTGTTATTTTGTAATATTTACTTTATATTTAAATCGGTGGGCTGGCAGAATTGTGGACACTCTGGGCGAAATGCTTAGCGACATTTCGTCCATATTTACATTCTGAATTCAAATTCCGCCGGGGCCGACTTCACTTTTATTTCTTTCGGAGTCGGTTAAATAGTACCAGCTGAACAATAGAGTCGATTTAATGGACTTCCGTCTTCCCTAAAACTGCTGGCCTTGTGCCAAAATTCGAATCCAATATTTATTTTACAAGATATTTCTTCAGTCTTGTCTGCGTTTCAATCCATTCAATGGTGTTATCTTCAGTGTGAATCGTCCAGTTATTACTAGAGCGAACGCTGACATGTTTAATGTAACAAAATAGAAACCTTGATTAATTAAAAGTTACACCTGCAGTGAACAGGAAACACTAATGATTAATTATCGTCATTAAAGGAAGGGTGGGGGAGATAACTCTAGGATTAAAATTTATTAAATATAGAATAAAGCGATGAGTGATGACTCTGATCTTTAGTAGCACGGTGACAACTCTGGCTGTGTTGCTAGCGGCTATAGTATTTGTTGCTAGGGACTGTATTGTCTATTGCTAGGGGTAGTAGTTTCTGTTGCTAGGGGCTGTAGTATCTGTTGCTAGGGGCTATAATATTTGTTGTTAGGGGCTCTAGTTTATGTTGTAAGGGGGTGTATTATCCGTTGATAGAGGCTTCAATATCTGTTGCTAGGGACTGTAGTATCTGTTGCTAGGAGTTGCACATTCTTTTGCTAGGGGCTGTGGTATCTGTTGCTAGGAGCTGTAATATCTGTTGCTAGGGTTGTAGAATCTTTTGCTAGAGGCTGTGGAGTCTGCATATATAAAAATCTAAAACAACAACACAGAGACAATAGCTGTTCATCAGTGTCTTTAACCGAACGTGAAGAGGCTGCTTATAAATACATCATTAGCCCGGTAACTCGGATTTAATGATTTGCATGCATAGCGCATTTTTGGGAGCGAGGTCGATGAAAAAATTAATTTATTTGTTTTAGCCTCGCACTCAAGAAACCAGTGATTTATTTAAATAGACTCAGCCTGCAGATAAATATTTGGGAATTCTTGAAACGTCGATGGACTTTGGAAAAGCTATTGTTTGCAAACATAAAGAACTGTAGTAAATATCTCATTAATTGCATATTAAAAAATATCCTTAAAATGGGGGCGTGATTCTTGTCTTTAATAATACACACATCCATACACACACACACACACACACACACATATATATATATATATATATATATATATATATATATATATATATATATATATATATATACACACACATACACACTCATACACACATATACATACACATGCACATACATACATACATACATACATACATACATACTCGGATACATCCACACAAATTTTGTCCCTGATATACGCATACTGATTCAGATTTAACCACAATGGTCGCCATCAAGACGATGATTATGACCCCCACCCAAACCCCAAACCCCCACCATCGCCGCAGCCACCGCCGCCGCCTCCACCACCACCACCACCGTCTTCGTTTGTCTTCCTGTTCCAACTCCTTCAAATTATCTCCTCTCACCCACTTCGCACACTCTTATAAGTTGCCCCCTCCGCCACCGCCACCAGCACATTGTTATTTTCTTTTTCCTTTTTCCTTTTCACTATATATTATTAATTCCTCGCTAACAAATTACTTTCCCTAACTCATTCAGCCTTCTCCACCTTCGCCCAGCCTTACTCTCCCTCGTCTGGCCCTACTCTCCTTCATCCAGCCTTTCCCATCTTCGTCCAACTTTACTCTCCTTCATCCTGCACTATTCTCTTTCACTCAGCCTCACACTTCCTTGTCCAGCTTCACCTTCCTTCACGCATCTGCATTCTCCTTCCTCCATCCTTCGTTTCCCTCATCTGACTTCAGTCTCACTCCTCCTTACTCTCTCTCTCTCGTCCAGTTCTCATGCTATATTTCTCCGCCATTGTCAATACACTCCTAACATTCTCCTTTAGAAAGGCTGCTGTCACAACATCACACACCACCAACGACACGACATCATACATCACATACCACACACCTTAACAACAGTATACACAACAACATCGCACGCACAACGCAACACCCCCTCACAACCAACAACACAACACCACAGATCTCATATAACCATCTACACCTCGCTACATATTACACATGACCATCTAACAACAGCCACCTCACAATACTTTACACAACCATCAACGTAAACACCACACGCGACTAACAACAACCACTTCGCGATATCACAGATAGCTAACAACACCACACTCACAACATCACAGACAACTAACAACATAGCACTCACAGTATCGCAGATAACGAACAACACTGTACGCACAACATCATATACAAACTAACAATAATCACCTTACAACACCACAGATCGACTTCATTGCAAGATTACGCACAGCAACGGCCCCACAATATCACACACAAACATCAACACAACGTCAATTAACTCACTCACAAATGCACTGCACTTCTATAAATACACCAGTCCCATCGGCACAAGACACTCCCACAAGCACACTGCATTTCCCGCCACACGCACACACACACACACACACACACACACACACACGCATGCAGGCGCACGCACGATCACACACACGTTTGGTTCCAAATGAAGTACCGTTACATGTGACCGTCATTACATTCTTAGCAAGATTATAGCTACTACTACTACTACTACTACTACTACTACTACTACTACTACTACTACTACTACTACTACTACTGCCATTAGTTCCTGCAGCACAGCCTCCATCGTGTTATATTACAGAAACAACCACTCTACCTACATACTACAGATCCTTGCGCCGCCTCCTATCCCCCATACGACATTATCATCTCATCTCACATTCCAGGCATCATTTCTTCTAAGGTATACAGTCCAACCCACGAGGAAGCGTCGTCCCACAGATTCACTACCCCACAAAAGACATTCCACAGATACAACATCTAACAGGAACTCATAATCATAGATATACTTCATCACACACTCTACCCTCCCACAAACACGCCACTCTTCCACAAATACACTATTCTATCACAAACACTCCACATTCCCACAACTACACTACCCTTCCACAAATACAAACTCCCACACAGCACATCCCCACAAACACGCCACTCTTCCACAAATACACTATTCTATCACAAACACTCCACATTCCCACAAATACACAACTATCCCACAGGCATGTCACACTCCCATAAGCACATCACATTCTCACAATTACACTGCCCTCCCACAAACACACCACACTACTGCTCGCAAACACATTCCCACAAACATGCCACTCTCCCACAATTACACAACACCCCATAGACAAAAAACATTCCCACGAATACGCTATTCTCCCACAAGCACTCCCTGCTCCCCACAAACACACCACATTTTCTGAAATACACAACTCACCACAACTATGCCACCCTCCCACAAACACACCGCACTCCCACAATTACACATTCCCACAAATACACATTCCCACAAATACACATTCCCACAAATACACATTCCCACAAATACACCACATACTGCACTTCCCGCCACACACACACACCTTTGATTCCAAAACAAGTACTTTGAGTGTTTTGTACCGTCTTCGACCAAATACCATTAGATTGCAGCCGCCAATACATTCTCAGCAAGACTGTAGCTACTACTACCAATACTAGCACCATCATTATACCATTACCACAACTACTACACAAACTCTACAACTTTTCCATTACTCAGCGCCAGTACTACAACCAACACCACTATCACCTGCACTATATCAGCACCACCGGGCCATTACCATACTACACCCACAACAACCATCACCACTAC
>NC_142949.1:6635311-6637811 GCF_046866305.1 Octopus bimaculoides
CAAAATTAAGTGAAGGAAACATCCATCATGTGGTATCCATTTTCATTGATGCATTGGTGATTCAACGATTTCCCCTCACAGCTGCATGCACATCTGTGATGTTTTTCTCAGTTCTTCTGGTTGCGGGTCTCCCAGAACGTTCGTTATTGTCGACATTATTCCAGCTGAAAACACTCCTCTCCATACGCTTTCTGCAACTTTGCGTCGGCCTCTGAGCAGGTATCGCCAAGCTTTTTGGCAAAATTTGATGCAGATTCAATCAATGCGACGATTATACGCTACACACGTTCCTTCCAAGCACTGCTGTAAACAACGGAAGTGGGCTAGAACGTTAAAACTTAGTGCGCATGCACAGCAGAGTTCAAGGTCAATTTTTGCCAAGCCGCTTCACTCTGCGTGATTTAGCTTCATTACTATGGCAACAGTCCAGATACTTATTGATCATACCTCGTACATACATATACACATACACGTATATACAAACACACACATACAATGTATGACGAAATCGTCCAAATCAGAATAGATGAGTTTATTGACAAAAGGATTAAATAAAAGAAACAGACTTCCGGTGTAAGAAGGAACAACTTGTAGAAGGGAAAAGAGATGTGTACGTGTGTGTGTGTGTGTGCGTGTGTGTTTGTATGTTCGTGTTGGTGGTGTGTGTGTATGTGTGTGGGTGTGAGTGTGTGTGTTGGTGGTGTGTGATGGCGTGTTTGTGGTGGCACGTTGGTGTGTAATGATGTGTGTGCATGTATGTGTGTATGTGTGCGTTTGTGTGTTGATGTATGTTGATGTTAGTGTGTAATAATGTGTGTGTTGGTGGTGTGTATGTATGTGCGTGTGTGTGTTGCGGATATTTGTTTGGCGTGTAATGGCGTGTGTGTGTGTGTGTTAGTGTGTGTTAGAGCCGTGTGATGGTACTGACGATTTGGTGTGTGTGTGTATGTGTGTGCGTGTTGGTGGTGTGTACGTGTGTGTATGTGTGTGCGTGTGTGTATGTGTGTGTGGGTATGTGTGCGTTGGTGGTGTGTGATGGCGGGTTTGTGGTGGCACGTTGGTGTGTAATGATGTGTGTGCATGTATGTGTGTATGTGTGCGTTTGTGTGTTGATGTATGTTGATGTTAGTGTGTAATAATGTGTGTGTTGGTGGTGTGTATGTATGTGCGTGTGTGTTGCGGATATTTGTTTGGCGTGTAATGGCGTGTGTGTGTGTGTGTGTTAGTGTGTGTTAGAGCCGTGTGATGGTACTGACGATTTGGTGTGTGTGTGTATGTGTGTGCGTGTTGGTGGTGTGTACGTGTGTGTATGTGTGTGCGTGTGTGTATGTGTGTGTGGGTATGTGTGCGTTGGTGGTGTGTGATGGCGGGTTTGTGGTGGCACGTTGGTGTGTAATGATGTGTGTGCATGTATGTGTGTATGTGTGCGTTTGTGTGTTGGAGTCTGTGCTGGTATTGTGTGATGGTGTGTGTGTTGGTGGTGTGTATGTATGTGCGTGTGTGTAGGTGTTGATGTGTTTGAGTGTGTGTAGGTGCTGATGTGTTGACGCGTGTGTGTGTGTGTGTGTGTTGGAGTTTTCGCGTTAACGTTATCATGTGACGACGTGTGTTTGTGTTGGTGCATTGGCGTGTACGTGTGTGTGTGTAAGTGTGTGTGTGTAAGTGTGTGTGTGTAAGTGTGTGTGTGTAAGTGTGTGTGTGTAAGTGTGTGTGTACATGTGTATGTGCGCGCGCGCGCGCGTGAGTCTGAGTGTGTTTGTGTGTTGGTTGTATAAAAATATTTCTGCGTTGGTGTATGTCAATGCGATGATGGTGATGACGATGACAATGATGATGACGATGATGATGATGATGATGATGATGATGATGACGATGACAATGACGATGACGATGATGATGACGATGATGCTGCTGCTGCTGATCGGTGTGTGTGTTATGTTGATGTGTTGGAGCGCATGCTGTGTTGGCGTGTGTGTGCGTGTGTGTATGTGTATGTGTCTGTATTAGATTATGTGTTAATCTTAGCATATGATTGTATGTGCGCGCGCGCGCGCGTATTAGTGTTGGAGCGTCTTAATGTGTGGGTGTTAGTACATTGTCATTAGTATTAATTAGTGTATTAGTAAGCGGGGGGGGGGGGTGTTGGTTTTGGTGCGTGGTGGTCTGTATCGTTGTTAGTGTAGTGGAGCAGGTGATAGCGTCAAGAAGTATTAGATCGGCATAAAAGCAGCAGATTGCGCTACTTTTGTCTAGCTACAAACCCACTACTTTTCTATTTAATTTCAAAATTTATATTAATGATATATTTTTTTTTGGCGAATCAGTTAAAATTTAGAAATAGATTAAATGAAACGTACGTTGCTATAGTCTTAAAAACTTTGATCCACATTCTATTCTGAATGTATAATCTTGGAGGAATAAATAAAAAACAAAATGAAATCACAGAGACGCTGTTATTATTAAAGAATTAAGTGACTTGATGCTGTAATTTACCAAAGCT
>NC_142949.1:6642811-6677811 GCF_046866305.1 Octopus bimaculoides
TTTAATCTGGGTGCATTATGATTGTTAATAAAAAATGTACAATATCGTTTGCTAGTAAAATAAATACACCATCTGCTTCATATAAAATTGGCGCACTAACGACTGTTAATATAAGTTTGGTATATTATCGATGACTCTCAAAATATGTGTTTTATCCTCAGCTAAAACAATAGGTGCACTATTGTCTGTTAAAATAATAGGTACGTTATCATCTGTTAAAATAATAGGTACGTTATCGTCTGTTAAAAAGAATAGGCACTTTATTTTCTGCTAAAACAATAGATACATTATCATCTGCTCGTAAAATAGGCGCATTAACGTCTGCTAAAACAATAGGTGCATCATTGCTTGCTAAAACAATAGATTCATTCTCGCCTATTAAAACAATAAATGCATTGTCGATCTTACAGCTATCCGTGCATTATCGTCTGATAAAACTATAAGCGTATTATCTTCTGCTAAAACAATAGGTGCTTTATTGTTTATTAACAAGAATAGGCACTTTATCTTTTCCTAAAACAATAGGTGCATCATTACTTGCTAAAACAATAGGTGCATCATTACTTGCTAAAACAATAGATTCATTCTCGTCTATTAAAACAATAAATGCATTGTCGATCTTACAGCTATCCGTGCATTATCGTCTGATAAAACTATAAGTGTATTATCTTCTGCTAAAACAATAGATGCATCATTGTTTGCTAGAATAATAGGTACTTTATCGTTTGATGAAATTGTTGCACTATTGTCTCCCCAAAATAGCTGCATCGTCGTCTGCTAAAACAATCGGTGAATTATCTCCGACAAAAACCAGAAGTGCATTATTGTCTGTTAAAACAAAAGGTGCTTAAACTAAAGATGCATCTATCGTCTGCTAAATAGACTGGTGCCTTGTCGACTGTTAAGAAGCTAAATACAACATTACGGACTTCAAATAAAATTGGTACATTATCGTATGCTAATACAATAGGAACATTATGATTTGCTAATAAGATAGTCCCACACTATCGGCTTGTAATAAAATAGAAAAGAGTATCATTTGCTAATAAGAGAAGTACATTGACGTTAGTGAATGTAACAAAACACTGACGCGTGTATATAAGCGTGCCTTCGCCTCTCTGTTTATCAAGCGAGTCGAAGCCTTAACACGTCCATTAACATTGCCTGAAACTGGTTGATGCCAGTCTAGAAACTATTTAGGTCATCAATAAGCACAACAGAAGAAGCCATAGCAATCTTTTATTTGGCAGATGTCTTCCAGACACATTTTCTTTTGATAGGTTTTTTTGTGGTCGCCTTTCCGAT
Source organism: Octopus bimaculoides (assembly GCF_046866305.1). NCBI lineage: Eukaryota > Metazoa > Mollusca > Cephalopoda > Octopoda > Octopodidae > Octopus > Octopus bimaculoides. The sequence goes on from NC_142949.1 coordinate 6,644,117, forward strand.
TCAATGAACGCCATCTGCCACCGAATAGGACAGGTGACTACAGTGTTTCTGTGCCCTTGTTGGAAACTTAGGCTCTTTCATAAATGTCGAGGTTAACAGTTTTGATAGATTCTTCTTCTTCTTCTTCTTCTTCCATTACTCCTTGTTATCCTTCAACACAATCATCATCAGCTCTGTCTCTTTTTTTCTTTTCCTCTCCCTCCCTCCCTCTCTCTTCACTCTCTCGTCCTCTGTTAGCAACCTGGTCTTTCCCCGTATTCACTCACCACCCAATCACACCCCAACCCTCTTCTGTACTTATTCATTCATTACTCTTATCTATTTTTTATTTTTTGGCTTTTTCCTATCAAAATTTTTTCCTACCCGTTTCAACAATCATCCAATATACCCTCCTTTTTCTCCCTCTCAAATAAAATGTACGACTGCTTCTATTTCTGTGTGTGCCTGTATGTATGTGTGTATATGTGTATGCGCCCGTTACTCTGTCTTTGCAAATAAACACACACACACACACACACATATATATATATATATACACACATATATATATATATATATATATGCGTGTACGCACGTGCGCGTGTAAGTATGTGTGTATATGTGTGTGTGTGTGTGTGTGTGTGTGTGTATATATATATATATATATATATATATATATATATATATATGCATATATATGCATTTATATATATATATATATATATATATATATATATATATATGCATATATATGCATTTATATATATATATATATATATATATATATATATATATATGCATCCACACACAAATATGTATGTATATATTTACACATACATACGTACATACATACATATATATTTATACACGCACACACACACACACACACGCATACATACATACATACATATGTATATATATATATCTTTTATCCATTACTGGCTTCAGCCAAAGGCTGGAACCAAGCTGGAGCACCGCCTTTCAGTATGTTTCGATCTCCTTTCTGTACAGTTTTCTTTCTCGTCTGACAAAAACCAAAGCCAGTTCCGTTGGCGGGAATGCTTGAGTTTGTTCAAAAGCGTCCCCGTAACTTATCGGTTCGGCAAAAGTGATCGATAGAATAAGTACCAGGCTTTTAAAAAAGTACTGGGGGTCGATTCGTTCCACTAAAATCTTTCAAGGCGGTGTCCCAGCATGGCCGTAGTCTAATAGCTGAAACATGTAAAAGATAACACGTACGATGTTTCCCACCACCATTTGACAACCGGTGTTGGTTTGTACACGTCACCGAACATAGCGATTCGGCAAAAGAGACCGATAGAATAAGTACCGGGCTTTAAAATTAGTCCTGGCGTCGATTTGTTCGAATAAACTCTTCAAGGCGGTGCCCCAGCATGGCCGCAGTCCAATGACTGGAACAAGTAAAAGAGAAAAGATGATGCGTTCGTTCTTTTGTGTCATTACTATTTTTTTTTTTTAATTGGAAATATTTCAAGAAATTTAATGAAAATACTTAACCAAATCAATAATAAAAATTCACCGGTATTATATTGGTTTTAAGTTTTGGCTTAAGGCCAGCAATTGGGGGGGGGGGGGTAATTCGATTACAAGGACCCCAGTGCTCAACTAGTACTTGTTTTATCGATACTAGAAGCCAATTTTTTTTCCCACGAGAGTTCCGCACCCCAGTATTGAACTCATTTGCATACAGCCAATCAGAGCTCAACTATCAAACTAATTTATGAGCGCATAACAAGTGATGGGCGATAAGATAGGGTCACTTGAGGGTAAGGAATGACCATGCTTCTTTTCTCTTTTAATAATGCTTGTTGTTCTTGTTCTTGTTTCAACCATGGCTGACTCTGTGTAGTTATTTGTGTTGTTGTTTTCTTTGTAAAACTGTAAGGGGACAGGGTTGCTAGCACACCACCTCCTATCCACATCTTTACCCTATGAGGCCCTAACAAAATCAGGCATAACTTGGCGATCGGTCGACTTACAACGCCGTTCTTCATCTTGAGTTTACTTGGTAAAGTGTGTTTGTTAACCTGACAACAAGGCCAAGGCGAGCTCTGATTGGCTGTATGCAAATGAGTTCATTACTGGGGTCCGGAACTCTTGTGGGGGAAAAAATTCCGCATCCCGGAATGGTAAAAGGTAAAGTCGACCACTGCGGAATTTGAACTCAGAACGTAAAGACGGACGAAATGACGGTAAGCATTATGTCCGGCGTGTCAACGATTCTGGCAGCTCGTCGCCTTAATAATAATAATAATAATAATAATCCTTTCTGCTAAAGGCACAAAGCCTGAAATTTGGAGGAGAGGGCCCATCAATTACATCGATCCCAGCGTTCAACTGGTACTTATTTTATTGACCTCGAAAGGATGAAAGACAGAGAGAGAGAGGAGAGAAATATAGGCAGAGAGAGAGAGAGAGAGAGAGAGAGAGAGAGAGAGAGAGAGAGAGAGGGGGGAGAGACAGAGACAGATGAGCGATAGATAGATAGAGAGAGAAAGTGAGGGAGAAAGATGAAGAATCGAACATGAGAGGAAAAGTTTGGTAGGATTTGAACTCAAGAATACAGAAGACATCCTGTCCGACACACTGACGACTCTGCCATCTCGATGGAGAAGTTTTTACCCAAGGGTCTTTTGTGGGGTTGATTGAGAGTTGAGGAACAAGATCAAATTAGTTTGGTTTTATCTCCCCTTTTTCCTGTAAGCAAAAAGACTGAGAGAGATTCTTTTTATATCTGGTGTCGCTAAAGATAATATATATCTTAAACACATTGTGTTGTTTCAATGTCTATTTTTATATCTGATGTCTCTAAATCGTCAAACTTTATATATATATCTTATTATTTATTTCCCGTAGATTATTTGATGTTGATTGTTGTTGTGCTTCCACTTTTGTTTCTTTCTCTTTCTCTTTCTGCCGCTGTTGCACCATCCGATGTATGTACACTGTGTTTCTTAGTTAAGAGCAGTTACACACACACACACACATCGCTTTCGAATTTTGACACAAGGCCAGCAATTTCAGGGAAGGGACTAAGTCGATCGCATTCGACTCCAGTACTCAACTGGCGCTTATTTCATCGACCTCGAAAAGATGAACAGCAAAGTCGACTCGGCGGCATCTGAATGAAAAAATAATTCTATTTTAGAACAGAGAATCTCGAAGCACATAAAGCTATAAACAATCTTTTCTTAATCTGGCAGAAGTCCAGCAATTATAGGGGAATGGATAAGTCGATAACATCGACTCCAGTACTCAACTGGTACTTATTTCATCGACCCCTAAGGGATGAAAGACAAAGTCGACGGTATTTGATTGAATTTAGAACGTAAAGACGGACGAAATGTCGCTAAGCATTTGCCAGGCGCGGTAACGATTCTACCAGCTCGTCGCCTCACACGTACACACATCTATCTATCCATCCATCTATCTATCTATCTATCTATCTATCTATCTATCTATCTATCTATCTATCTATCTATCTATCTATCTATCTATCTATCTATCTATCTATCTATCTATCTATCTATCCATCCATTCATCTATCTATCTATCTATCTGTTGCTCTCAAGCAACTATGCCGTCCCGGGTTGACCTTGAGCGACTTCAACACAACCAAAGCATTCTATAGGGGATTAGTGGAGGGGAAGTATACGATGACGATCTCGGGGCGAACCTAGGCGTCGACGAGGAATACCTGACCCGCCTGTTCAAGACGACTTTCGGGCCGGGAACTATGGACAACTTCCAGAGATCCCTGGCCAGGCAATGCTATCGAGAAGCGCTACCCGTTCGGGATAAGCTCTACAGGCATGGGTCGAGAAACACGGGGCCGACCTGCCCAAGATGCGGTCAGAGCGACGAAACCGCCCTGCACGCACTCGTACAGTGTCCAGCCATTTCCGACCTGTAGGCCTATGTCAAATGACTGCTATCGCGTGTGGGACGAGTCGGTTTATCAACCGAGTCTATCGTGAATATTGTCGCGCCTCCTTTGAAACGGGAAGGAAAAGCTATTTTCATCGTACTTTTGGCTATGGCAAAAGAATGTGTATGGCGGACGCGTCTGAAAGCTCTAGAGACAAACACTTTCCTCTCTGGTCAATCTCTGATCAACTTCTTCAAGTATCACTTGAAGAGGAAAGTGAGAGTAGAGAGGGAAGTTTTGTGTAGTGAATGTTTAAAAAAAAGACGGGTGAAAGTAGCAAGGATAGCACGTGTGAATGACGAAGCCAGCTTGAGCATAATCCTATGAACCAATAAAAAGAAAGGAAAAAAGATAGCTACTTACAGTAATGTGGTTTTTTTTTGCATGACATTATTGCCCAATGTTACCGTGGTCTTTTCCGTAGGCTTTTCTTTCCACGGATAAACCTAATCAGTTTTCCCTTTTTACATTGACATTTCTGTGATACACGATCCCTATTGATCGGCCTTTTTTTTTTCCTCCACGATCCCTAGAGGAAAGAGGAGTTGTCCAGAACTGGGTTGCTGTTTCATTTATCGCCCCACCCCCCGAATGAAAGAAAGGCAAGGATGACTTCGTTAGGGTTTGAACGAGAGCCACAACAAGCATCGCAAGACATTTTGTTTCACGCTCTAATTCATTCTGCCAATGCACACACGCGCGCGCACTCATACATGCATATACATACATACATACATATATATATATATATATGATCCACTATTCAGGAAGAGACTATTCTAGAGTACGTTCTGCCTTATCTTCGAAACGTCGGGTTAGAATAGAGGCAACTGATGAAGGAATATTCCAAGTGGCTTTCCGTTTTCCTATGTGTTCGTTCCGTTGTCTGTAGTTCATTGTTCTAACGTCCTGTACCTTGATATGCATATATACACACATGTAGATGTAAGTATGTACATATACGTGTGTATACATGCATATATATTCTTTGTATTATATATATATATACATACATAAATATATATATATATATATATATATATATATATACACACACATTCAAGCAGACACACACACACACACACACACATATATATATATATATATACATACATTAACACATATACACACACACACACATATATATAACAGGCATACATACACGTGTGCGTATACCCCCACACAATGTTCTTTAGAGTGAACCTGAATCCTCAGTCGACAGAAACTGTGTAAATCAAACTCATTAAATAAACAAAGCACTTATAAATAACCATTTGCTTGTTTAGACACACCACTGAAAGCCCAATTAACTGAAGTATTCGTCTAGGGATAATATCTCTTATAGACGTGCAGTGTCAAAAAACGCAGATATGTATCAGTGGGAGACGAAAAAAATCGTTCAGTGGTGGTGGCGGCGGCCATTTTCTTCATGGGTAGGAAACGAGGTTATCTGCGTCGCTGGTTTTAGTACTTTTTGGGGATCTTACTGTGAACTGAGCACCCATTTCTGACTATCCGCAAACATAGACATCATTCTTACATTTTAAGGGCTTTTATCTTTTATTCTTTACTTGGTTCAGTCGTTTGACTGCGGCCTTGCTGGGGCACCGCCTTGAAGAATTTTTTAGTCGATTGCATCAACCCCAGTGCTTATTATTATTTTTTAAAAATAAAGCCTGATGCTTATTCTATCCGTCTATTTCATCGAACCTCTAAGTACGGGGACGTAAATACACCAGCACTGATTATTAAGCAGTGGTGGAAGTGATGGGGAGACAAACACAGACACACACACACACATAGATATGTACATATATACGACGGACTTCTTTCCGCTTTCGTTTACCAAATCCACTCACAAGTCTATGGTCGGCCCGAGGCTAGAAGACACTTGTCCAAGGTACCACGCAGTGGGACTGAACCCTGAACGATGTGGTTGGGAAGCAAGCTTCTTACCACACAACCACACCAAGATTTATTCTATACTAGCTGGCTCCGTGTGTGTGCAATGGAAGTGGGATGGTGAACATTCAACGCTAAAAAGAAAAATCAAACAGCACTTCAACTCTGTGTGAGTATATGTGTGTGCGTATACAAGGTAAGTATGTGAATGTATGTGTGAACCAGCTTTCTTTCAGTAACAAAGGATGATCGATGTCACATCCCAAAAGACAACCACTAGATAACATTGTTATCACTTAACTAAACTGACTGGTACTTATTTTATTGGCCCCAGAATGACGGAAGGGGTTACTTAACTAAACTGACTGGTGAACTTTATCCTGTCGCCCTAGAAAAAAAAAAATGAAAAGCAAAGTTGACTTCGGCAGGATTTGAACTCGGAATGTAAAAAGTTAGAAAAAATACCACAAGATATCTTTTGTTTGACGTTTCAAACATTTACTCAATTCTCAACCCATTTAAGGTGAGTTATTTCTGTAATATACCTGACAACATTTCCTTGTAACACATCAGGTGATATTTTTGCTTAATTACTGCAATTAACATGGCTGCAATTAACAAACAAGGATACTACATCTACGCTATGTACAGTAGAGTCATTAGTGTGTTTAACATAACTGATTAATATAAACTCAATTAATAAGTACTAACCACAGTGGTTAATCAGCTATGAGAATTAATTAATTAATTAATTAATAATTTCGGAGTCATTAATCAGTTAACGTGAACTAATATTAAATATAGACGTTAATCAGTTTGGGCAAGTAATTAACGCCGACGCAGCCGTTACCACCACGACCACCATCACCACCACAACCGCCGCCGCTACCACCACCACCACCAGCAACAACAACAGCTAAAAGAACACTACCACTACCACCAGCATCACCAGCAACAATAACAAAAAGCACACTACCACTACCACCACAACCACTAACATCACTACCACCAACAACACAAACACCACCGCCAATACCACCACTAGACGACGACCACCACCAACACCACCACCACCACCACCACCACCTCCAACTAAAATTACCACAATATCACTAACAACCGCAGCAATACCACTACACACACACACACACACACACACAAACACACACACACACACTCTAGGCCCCGCGGTCTAATTATTCTAGAATGTTGGCAAACAGCCAAAATAACAAACAGACAAACAAGTTCACCAAAAGAAGCATCGAGATACACTAATTATATTAATTATCTTCTTAAGGTGATTAAAGAAGATTAACGTTAATTTGTGTGAGAGACGGAGGTCAACTGTGATGGAAGAAGAAGGAAAGAAAGAAAGAAAGAAAGACTGGATTGATGACGGCTGAAGGAATACAAATACAGACACACACAGATACATACATATTATATATACGTGTGTATGCGTGTGTATATATATATATACGTGTACGCACACACACACATGCATACACACACACACACACACACGTTTCAGCTCGTTCACACATACATGTTCACCCCACCCACCCTCCCGTTCACACATACACATTCACATACACACACGCACCTTAGTTCGTTGGAGGTCACCGTTATTATCATTATTAATATTATTATCATCATCATCATCATCATCATTATTATTATTATTATTATCGTCTTCCATCCACTCGGTTTCTTTTTTCCGGTCATCTCGTCATGCTGGACCGTTGAACTCAACGCATTTTTTCTCTCTCCGTTTTTTTTTGTTTTGTTTTTCATTCTCTTTCCCTTTTTGTTTACCTCATTCCTTTCTGTCGAAGAGCGTAGGCTCGAAACGTAAAAGACTTCTCCATTCTTCCCAATCGTTAAACTAATACACCTGTTTCTTGTTCCTAGACCTGTCTTCGTCTTTTACTTTCTGTAAATTTGAACTATATATATATATATATATATATATATATACACACATATATATATGTGTGGCATCTTGGGCAAGTGTCTTCTACTATAGCCTCGGGCCGACCAAAGCCTTGTGAGTGGATTTGGTAGACGGAAATTGAAAGAAGCCCGTCGTATATATGTATATATATATATGTATGTGTGTATGTGTTTGTGTGTCTGTGTTTGTCCCCCCAACATCGCTTGACAACCGATGCTGGTGTGTTTATGTCCCCGTAACTTAGCGGTTCGGCAAAAAAGACCGATAGAATAAGTACTAGGCTTCTAAAGAATAAGTCCTGGGGTCGATTTGCTCGACTAAAGGCGGTGCTCCAGCATGGCCGCAGTCAAAAGACTGAAACACGTAAAAGAGTATATCTTTTACCTGTTTCAGTCATTTGACTGCGGCCATGCTGGAGCAGGACATATTCTTTGTAAGCCTAGTACTTATTCTATCGGGCCCTTTTGCCGATCCACTAAGTTATGGGGATGTAAACACACCAGCATCAGTTGACAAGCCATGGTGGGGGTACAAACACAGACCCCCCCCCACACACACAGAGGCGCAGGAGTGGCTGTGTGGTAAGAAGCTTGATTCCCAACCACATAGTTTCGGGTTCAGTCCCACTGCGTGACACCTTGGGCAAGTGTCATCTACTATAGCCTCGGGCCGACCAAAGCCTTGTGAGTGGATTTGGTAGACGGAAACTGAAAGAAGCCCGTCGTATACACACACACACATATATATATATATATATATATATATATATATATATATATATATATATATATATATATATATATACATGTGTATGTATTTGTGTGTCTGTTTTTGTTCTCCCACCATCGCTTGACAACCGATGTTGGTGTGTTTACGCCCCCGTGTAACTTAGCGGTTCGACAAAAGAAGCTGATAGAATAAGTACTAGGCTTACAACGAATAAGTCCTGGGGGGGGGGGGCGATTTGTTCGACTAAAGGCGGTGCTCCAGCAAGGCCGCAGTCAAATAACGGAAAGCGAGAGAGCGAGCTAAAGCACCCTTCCATGGTGAGACAAACTCACGAAATGAAGTAAACAGACATCTTTATCAGATGATTTCGAATTCTAATCATTATAATCTTAGTTCTCATTAGAGGATCTTATTTATACTCCTGGTCAGTTATTTAACACAAACCACGTGATCTTTGTAAAACACTCTGGTCCGGGAGCAAGAAGGTGCTTATTTTTCGGATTTATGTTTAACCGACGATCCATCTCGCTCCCTGGCCAGAGCGTTTTACAAAGGCCACGTGGTTTGTGCTAAATAGCTGACCAACAGCCCTTACCGCAAGTCAAATGAGAGGCTAACGTACATCAACACAGAATCCTGTCACCCACCCATTGTGTTTAAAACCTGATGAAGGGTGTTAGCAAGAGGATCAAGAACCTTTCTTCCAGCCAAGAGATTTTTGATGCAGCAGCCTCCTACTACAACTAGGTTCTAGCTACCAGCTGATTTAGGGACCGCATCTCCCACACGCCGGACTACATCCGTAGAGGGGAGCGTCGTAGAAATATTATTTGATTTTCCCTCATTTCTCTCTTAATGTAAAAACGTATGTAGGAAGGATATTCTTTAAGTCAATAAAAATTTTACACGTTCACATAGACACAACCTTAGGGTCTCTTTTAGCTGTGCCCCCAATATTAAGAGCACCCCTATACCATGAACGGAGGAAGGATGTTCATGAAAGGACCACAACAGATGCCCAGTGAGAGGCCACTGCGAGACCGAGCGAGTCGTCTGTGAAGCTGAGGTACTGCCGACCCTAATAGCAGCAGCAGCGGCAGCTTCCCCAACGGCTACTACAGTCTGCTACTGTACCAATAGTAGCAGCAGCAGAGACACGAACAGAACCAGTGGCAGCACCATCGCCAGCGATAAAAAACAATAACAATATCAACGACAGCGATTGGCAGTATCCCGAACGGAAATGGCAGCAGAGCCATTGTCAATGATATATCTAATAACAGCAGTGACAGCGGCCTCCATCAACGACGATGACCACAACAACAACAGCACCATTAGCAACACCAGCAGTGACGGCATCCAACACCATCGCCACCTCCTCTGACACCAACACCAACACCACACGAGAACAGCATCATTTACGATCAGTAGTCAAAGGGAGACAATCCTCTGTCGTTGACATTGCGTGACGAGACGCTTTCCTCTTCCATTTTCTAGAGAAGCCATAAACGCAGGAAAACTAAGCGCTTTATAGACGTGAAACCCAGGGTTAATCCCACAAACAGGCCTTATCTCAATTTATCTATATAATAATATACTGCTCTATAACTTAGAGTCTGCTTCTTTTTCGGATTAATGTTTTACAGACGACATATAATATATATATTATTATAAGATATGGTAATTAATCATATATTAATTAATATCGATTAATTACCAGGAGGCCAGCACATCTAAAGAATCAAAGAGATTCAGAAATAGTATCTGCAATCTCAGGGGATTAAGGAACATTTTTATATATAACGTTGACCACTAACGTGGACAATTAATGTGCTAGAAATAGATCACATCTTGTGTCTATTAAGACCTAAATTGTTCTCAATATATATATATCCGCCCAGGTCGACTTTGCCTTTCATCCTTTCGGAGTCGATTAAATAAGTACCAGTTACGCACTGAGGTCGATGTAATCGACTTAATCCCCTGTCCTAGTTATATTCTTCGTAAGCCTAATACTTATTCTGTCGGTCTCTTTTACAGAACCGCTAAATTTCGGGGACATAAACACACCAGCATCGGTTGTCAAGCGATGTTGGGGGGACAAACACAGACACAGACACACACACATAAATATAAATATATAGCAAAACATTTCCTTTCGGGTCGCTACAGTCCTCTCAGCTGGCGAAAACGGGTAATCCTGCATATTTACACAACAGAATGCTGGAAACCGGCCTCATGAGCCCATTGCTTAGGAAGGACCCTTGGGCTTTCTTTTTATGATGTCATGCGGTGCGGGTGTGTGTGTAACAATACATACAGATGAAAAATGTGTGAGGAGTGGTAGATTCATAAGGCAATGGTAGTTAGTGATATACAAAGTCATGTGGTTAGTATGTAGAAAGAGAGGCAGAAGCAGGAGAGTATATATATATATATATATATATAGCATGAGAAATGTGCTGTGTGGTGCAGGAAAAAAATGTGTGTATAGGAAAAGAGAGACGTGTGTAGAAGGAAAAGAAGCATATATAGCGAGAGACGTGTGTATGTTTGTGTGCTGTAATAATCATTTCTATAATAGGCACGAGACCTGAAATTTTGGAGGAAGATGATAGTCGATTACATCGACCCCAGTGCTGGGCTGGTATTTATTACATCGACCCTGAAAGGATAACAGGGAAGGTCGACTTCGGCAGCATTTGAACTCAGAGCGTAAAGTCGGAAGAAATACCGTAAAGCAGTTTTCCCCGGCGCGGTAACGATTCTCCCAGCCTCGCCGTCCGGAATAATGAAAACAATTTGTTTGCTTCGACTGAGCGATCAAGGGAGGTAACTTTGTTTATACGTCATTAGACTACATCCTTTTCTACTCTAGACACAAGGCCCGAAATTTTGGAGGAGGAGGCTAGTCGATTAGATCGACCCCAGTACACAACTGGTACTTGATTTATCGATCTCGAAAGGATGAAAGGCAAAGTTAACCACAGCGGGATTTGAACTTAAAACGTAAAGACAGACGAAATACCTCTCAGCATTTCAGCCGACGTGCTAACGTTTCTTATTTCTTAACTGCCCACAAGGGGTTAAACAAGGATAGACAAAGGGATTAAGTCGATTACATCGACCCCAGTGCGTCACTGCTACTTAATTCATCGATCCCCAAAAGGATGAGAGGCAACGTCGACCTCGGTGGAATTTGCACTCAGAACGTAACGGCAGACGAAATACCTATTTCTTTACTGCCCACAGGGGGCTACACACAGAGTGGACAAACAAGGACAGACAAACGGATTAAGTCGATTATATCGACCCAGTACGTAACTGGTACTTAATTTATCGACCACGAAAGGATGAAAGGCAAAGTCGACCTCGGCGGAATTTGAACTCAGAACGCAGTGGCAGACGAAATACCGTTAAGCATTTCGCCCGGCGCGCTAACGTTTCTGCCAGCTCACCGCCTTGTCATCAGCCTACATCGACAGATGAACTCCAGTGCTTCGAAAGAGACTAGTATTTTATTCAATCGACCTCGGAGAGATGAAAAACACAGTTGAGCTCTACGGGATCTGAACTCAGAACGTGAAGTATCTTGATCAAATACGGCATAGCATTGTGTTTGTCTCTCTAACGACTGTTCCAATCCACCGTTCTTAATAAATGTTTCAGATTTAGCACGAAGCCAGTAAGTTTTGTAGGGAGGCGCTTAAACGATTACATCGACTCCCCAGGACTTTACTGGTACTTTATTTTAGCAACCTCCGGAAGAAAGGCAATGCTGACCTTCTGAGGCAGAACGAATACTGCAAAACATTTCCCCCGGCTTTTCTTTTTTCGTGACCCAGTGGTTAGGGTGTTGCACTCACAATAAAGAGATCGTGGTTTCGATTCTTGGACCGGGTGGTGCGTTGTATTCTTGAGCAAAACACTTCAATTCACGTTGCCTCTGTCCACTCAGCGAGCAAGAATGAGAAACCCTGCGATGGGGGATTGGCATCCCGTTCACACATAATGTTGTGATTTTGGCCACTTACGCACCATGGAATCCGGTTCCCAAAATGTGTCTACATTATTCTGGCTATAGTTTAAGCCCTGTCAATGAAAAACTATTCCATCGTTTTATGTATCAGGAACTACCATTGGCTAATATATTCTTTAACGCAGAGTGGGTCGTTTAGTAGAACGAGTGGTTCTCTAGTCGAGGAACCCCCGTTGGTTCGCACTGGGAGGAGTTTTCACGCATGTTTATCTCTCACCTGTGTGGAGGCGCAATGGCCCAGTGGTTAGGGCAGCGGACTCGCGGTTTCGATTCCCAGACCGGGCGTTGTGAGTGTTTATTGAGCGAAAACACCTAAAGCTCCACGAGGCTCCGGCAGGGGATGGTGGCGAACCCTGCTGTACTCTTCCACCACAACTTTCTCCCTGTTTCTGTTGTACCTGAAATTCAAAGGGGCCAGCCTTGTCACACTGAATATCCCCGAGAACTACGTTAAGGGTACACGTGTCTGTGGAGTGCTCAGCCACTTGCACGTTAATTTCACGAGCAGATTGTTCTGTTGATCGGATCAACTGGAACCCTCGACGTCGTAAGCGACGGAGTGCCAACAACAAATCTCTCACCTGTATTTCATCACTAACACACTTCACCTTCAGACACAAATTATTTTTCACCTGTATTTCTTTAGTGCTACTTACCTAACACTCACCTGTATGTTATTAATGTTAAACACATCGTTTAAGTAGCAATTATCTCCCTTGTATGTTATTGCTGTTCAACACCTCATTTGAAACACACCTATACGTTATTCCTGTCACTGACACATCTCACACACCAGTAGTATCTCACCTGGATGTTATTACTGTCACACACTTCACACTATAGTTAATTATGTTACCTGTATTTCATTAACCTTACACACCACACACTCAGGTAGTAATTATCTCTCACCTGTATTTCATTAGTGGTGATACACCTCATACTCAGGTAGTAGTTATATCTTACCTGTATTTTATTAGAGTTACACACCTCACACTGAAGTGTTATTTTACTACACATCTACCCTTACACACACACACACACACATATATATATATATGCACTATAAAACAAAAAAAATGGACTATATACCTGTTGTAATTTGGTTATCTATAGTCCGATGATATTTCGGAATTACAATTCCTTCTTCAGATATTCTTAGATGGAGTTTATAGCAGAGACTCCATCTAAGAAGATCTGAAGAAGGAATTGTAATTCCGAAATATCATCGGACTATAGATAACGAAATTACAACAGGTATATAGTCCATTTAAAAAATTTTATAGTGTATTGTTGTACCATTCTAAACTTTTAGTTCTTTACAAACAATACACAATGCTTCAAGCGAACTACAATACTCTCATATACATATATATATATACACACAGTCCTTTCTATTATAGACACAAGTCCTGAAATTTTAGTGGTTGGGTAAGTCGATTACATCGACCCCAGTGTGTAACTGGTACTTATTTCATTGACTCCGAAAGGATGAAAGGCAAAGTTGACCTCGGCGGAATTTGAACTCAGAACGTAAGGACTGACGAAATGCCGCTAAGCATTTTCCCCGCCGTGCTAACGATTCTGCCAGCTCGCAGTCCTGGGAAGGGGCGAATAATAATAATAATAATTTCAAATTTTGGCACAAGGCCAGGGGTAAATCGATTACATCGACCCCAGTGATCAACTGGTACTTATTTTTATCAACCCTGAAAGGACTAAAGGCAAAGTCAACCTTGACCGAATTTGAACTCAGAACATGAAGACGGACGAAATGCTGTTAAGCTCTTAATCCGGTGTGCCAACAATTCTGCTAGTTCGTCGATTAATTAAATTTAAAATAATTATCTTCCAACGATAATTGTAATAATTATTTTTCTTTCGATAATAATAATAAATGCCCAGATGCAATCTCAGCCAGTGGCTCTCATGGCTTCTGATCTTAACTGATTGGAAGTGTTATCATGTACATTGTTTTGTCTTGGTATAAAAAGATGGGCAAATACAACAAATATTCTGCTTAATACCACGGATTTGCTTGACCGTAACCAGTTGAGCATGTTCCTTAGTGGCTGACGATATGTGCATCTCTGATCATGAGCAGAAGTAGTGGGAGAGCATCATAGCCATGTGTTGAGAGGAATTCTTTGGAATTTGGATAATTCATCTCTGGAAACATGAGTGTTTCCTTCAACATACTTAAATAACCCTTATTCAGGGACCTTTTGAGCAGGATGGGCTACTCGACCTGAAGAAAATTCTAACTGCCCCCCCCCCCCCACCTACAAGGTCATGCGCTGTTAATCTTGATATGAGATCACCATGTCGTGCACATATGGTTGTGATGCATGTGCCTGGTGTACCCTTATCAATCGGATAGTCACGATTGGTATATTGGGCTTCATATAATTTCTACCCGTGTCACCAGACGGCACGCACTGCTCTCTCACTCAATAATATCAGTCGACGAAGAGTTATCTCCCTTACATATTCACTCTTGTTGAAAATAACGAAGTATATTAACTTTGTCATTACTAAACTAGTGTGTGTGTGTCTTTGTTCTCCACCACCCGCTATCGCTTGACAACCGATGCTGGTGTGTTTACGTCCCCGTAACTTAACAATTCGGCAAAACAGACCAACAGAATAAGTACTGAGCTTACAAAGAATAAGTCCTGGGGGCGAGTTGTTCGAGCAAAACCACTTAAGGCGGCGCTCCAGCATGGCCGCAGTCAAATGGCAGATAAATAAAAGGATGAAAGAATTAAGACCCTTCCCTTCTTGAGTTCAATTCAAGTAGTGTTACACTTTTGCCTTTTATTCTTCCAGGGTTAATAAAATAGCCCCAGGGAAAGTCGTATAATATAATTATAAAAAATGCACAAAGATATTAAAAATCCCCTAATTTCAATCACACATAATCAGGAAAAAATGGTTTTAGTTCATTAAAACACTTTAACATTTAAACCGGTCATATCTGGCCAAATTACCTTACAAGTTTTATGTTCAAATCAGCCAGGTCTGGCCTCTCACACCAACCCTACAATACCATTCTAAAAATTAGCAGTTACCTCATCAAAATCTCAAAGCTATGAAATAACGTATGCTTGATTCAAAACTATGTGAATGAATAAATAAGCATTCTTTTGGCAGAAAAGGTTCTAGCATGGAGTAAAGCCCTGGCTTCGCATATGGGAACCGGGCTGGTATTTTTGAGAAATTTGTTGCAAAAAACAAAAAAAAAAAAACATAATAATAAAAAAACTTATCAAATAAAATAATGGTGACCTACAACCCCACTGTTATTACAAAATATTCTAACTTTGTGATTGTATGAGAAATTAATGAACATCAAATGATCTTTTTCAAAAAATATTTAACAAATACACACAAAATAATTTTTTTTTTAGCAAGAAAATATCTTTATTGAACATACACTGTCAGTTGTAGGAGAAAGAGACATACACAAAATATGTTTGGTGAGGAGTCTGAAGCTGTTGATGGGAGAGTTTAGCTTAGTGAATCACTCAAAAACATGGATTTGCAACTATGATATTTCCTGATCATATATCTGTGATCTGCAGTAGCTGGCATTCAGGTGAGATATGATTTAACAATAGCTTTCATTATCCTAACCAGAAATGATAAATAACATATACTGTCATAGCTTGTTGCTACCAGGTCATAACATAAACATATGACCAGTAATAAGCTACATGAACCAGCAATAATAAATACTATCCTACTACATCATAACCAAGAGTTGTGATGTCATAAGTGGTTACTATATGATATACAGAATAGCTATGGGTGATGACTTAATAGCTACATAACCACTGGTTATGACACCAACCATAGGTTATGGCCTAGTATCTACTTGTTATGACATAGCAACTATAAGTTATAACATAGTCACTATTGGCTATGATGTAGTTGCTACTGGTTATGACAGTGACAGCTGTTGTCAATCATATTTTTCATCAATAATTGTCAATACAGGTCATAGATATATGATCAGGAAATATCCTAGTTGGTGACCTCTGTGCTTTTGAATGATCCAATAAGCTAACCCACCTCTCCACCACCACTACAACAGTCCTAATCCACCTGGCTGACAAAGTGATGCCAATGTGGAAGCCTCTTTGTAGTCATTCAACCTGCTAGAAACAACAGCCAAATCACACGTGCTGGCTTATATTCGGAAGGAACACATTAGATAATGTAGTCCTACCAAGCCCTAAACAAAATGGATGGTCATGGCTGAAATGCTTTTGATTAGAACGCTGCTGAATCAGGGGTTACCCCTAGGGATTAAACAATAATACAAAACCAAAAAGGAAAAATCCAGGTGCCACTTATTGTAAGTGAAGGTACAGAGTAGCATCTACATTGCTAGAAATAAAAACTAAAAGCCCTTATAACCTTATGCACTGACAGGGGAGACAACTACCCCAGTCTCCCCTGTCTGCTTAAACGTGCCTCTTGTGGATATAAGGGCTTTTAACTCTTATTTCTAGCAATGTAGGTGCTACCTTGTACCTTCAGTTACAATAAGTGGCAACAGGATTATATATATTTGATTTTTTTTATTTGTTTCAGTCAACGAAACGTGGCCATGCTGGGCTGTTTGTTGCCTCAAAGAGTTTTGTCAAACACACTGACCACGTTGCTTTTATTTTTTTGAAATCTGGTACTTATTCTATCAGCCCTTTTTGCCAAAATGTGACATAAACAAACCAACACTGGTTTCTCAAGTAGTGGTGGTAGGAAGCAAACACACACACACACAAGAAACTCACCCAAGGTAGCATGCAGTGAGATTGAACCCAAAACCATCTGATTACAAAATGAGTTTATTAACCACACAGCCATATATAATCAATGATGGACACAAAGATTGAACCAGTACCTTACCTCATCACAGCATGGAGCTCCTGTATATCCTAATCAACAAGTACTTTGTAGCAAGATTAACTGAAAGATTTTACTCTTTGATACAAGAGTTGGTACCACGTAAAATGCATCTAGTCCACACTTGAAATGATTGGCGTTTGGAAGGACACCCAGCTGTGAAAACCATGCCAAAAGTGTTCTTGCCAGAGCTGGTGCCATGTAAAAAGCACTCAGTCCACTCTGTGGTGTGGTTGGTGTTAGGAAGGGCATCTAGCTGTAAAAACTCTGCCAAAACAGACAGTGAAGCCTGGAGCAGTCTTCTGCCTAGCCAGCCCCTGTCAAACCGTCCAACCCATGCCAGCATGAAAAAAATGGACGTTAAATGATAATGATATGCAAACAAGCTCTTCTTCCTAACATAGACAATGTAATAGTGACCAATCACACAGATCAGGGCTGCAGGAAAATGGTGTGGCATACAATGATACTTCTGATGTACTCTTCCAACACAACGTTCTCTCACTCTTACTTCCTGTTTCTTGTCACACTGTGTCACGCTGAATATCCCCGAGAACTACGTTAAGGGTACACATGTCTGTGGAGTGCTCAGCCACTTGCACGTTAATTTCACGAGCAGGCTGTTCCGTTGATCGGATCAACTGGAACCCTCGACATCGCAAGCGACGGAGTGCCAACCAACCTGTGATCTGCAGTGGCTAGCATTCAGGTGAGATATGATAAACAATAGCTTTCATTGTCATAACCAGAAATGGTAAATAACATAGACTATCATAGCTCGTTGCTACCAGGTCATAACATAACCAACATATGACCAGTAAATAAGCTACAAGATGAACCAGCAGGTTGTTCAAAGACCTTCTTGGGGACACAGTGAGGAATGCATGTGCCAGGATCTGGAGCATATGTTGGGGGCCACAGAGGAAGCTGAGGGCAGCTACTTTAAGTACACTGTTATCTCCCAGCCGTAATTTAGTTGAAATCTTCTAATCATTTTATCAATGGGATATTGTGTTTTCTTTTCCTTTTAACACAAACTTTCAAATTCAGCTCAAACACCCTGTAGAAGTTATTTGCTATTTAAAAATTAAAACTTGACTTAATAAACCATTTGATATATCTACATTAATTGTAACTGAAATAACAATTAACACCATCTTAAGAGTATGTATATGCACACAAATATTTATACATACACATATATATATAATCTTCATATACATACATATAATTATGTGTATGTGTATGTGTATGTATATATATATATATATATATATATATATATATATATATACACACACACACATATACACACACACACACACACAATATACTCTGCTTCCATTGGTTAAAACTACAACCATTATCATTAGGTGCCATTTATTCCTGGATAGGTACATGATCCTAGCTGGATTTGAACCTATACAATGGACATGTAAATATTTACTATATATATATATATATATATATATATATATATATATACATACATACACACACATGTACCTCTCTCGCTCTCTTTATATATATATATATATAAAGTGTACATGTGTGTGTGCGTGTGTGTATACACACACACAACTACATAAAGTGTAGATATATAAATATAGTAAATATACACTGCATTAAGTTGATGTTAGTAGAGGAGGAGTAAATTAATTTAAAAACTTATCTTTGCATGTTGTAAAATGTGCTGAAGAAAAAGAGACATTTTAGTGAATGTTTTGAAGCAAAAGTCACATTTGTAAAAGTTCTTGACACTGTGTCTCTTACGATGTTGCTTTAAAGAATTCTCAGAAACAAACTGACAGGAACACACTTGGCATACGTGGACAGAATTATTAGGATGAGATTCTTTGTGGTGATTTAAAAGTTCTACGGAATTGGAAAAACTTTCAGAACAATGAAGACAAGTGTGGCGTTTCCCGTTGTGTTGGTAATCGAAAATGTCATAGAATGCTTCCGTAGATTTCGATAATAGCTGATAGTGGCACGAAATCTTCTTTAATCTAACGTGGCTCTGAAGGTGACGCAAGTAAAGTTTCGCTGTGATGAAAGACTTGGAACAATAAGGGCAGCTACTTTTCTGCCTCCTTACTCCAGCATGGGCTGAATTGAAGTGGTTATTGAGGATGTCCAACGATGTAAATTTTTTGTAGCAAATGTGACATTTGAACTTTGATTTTTTATTTAATATTTTGATCACTTGAGGGAAGTTTCTGGAAAGTTTCATTATGGTTTTCGTTACTACTTTTTTATCATTGTTCACTGGAGTTTGGTCACGTGGTTCCTCGTCGTTAGTGACTGGGTTGTTGTCGTTAGTGACTGGGTTGTTGTCGTCAATAACTAACGGGGATTGTGGTGTTGGCGTTAACGATCCATTGTCTTGACATGTTTCAGCTGTTGTGTCACAGTTGTCAGTCGTTTGAGGCTCTTTGGCATTAGCAGGTTCGGAAGCGAAATACGTTAAGTGTAAAGGTTTCCCGCAGGTTTGGCAGTTCAGTTTTAAGAGCTTGCTGGCACGGTCTAGGGAAAGGATTTTGAAAGAACGCTTTTGCTTGCAATTCAAACAGAAATATTCCACCTGAGTTGATGGGTGAGAACTTTCATCTGACTGTTTGTTGCTGTTTGCTCTCATGTTGATTTCCGTTGCGAGTTTACAATTGTCTACAGCCGATAATGTTCCGCAGCACCGGATATGGTGAAAGAGGTCCCTCCGCCGACTGAACTTTACCCCGCAATAGCCACAGCAGTGTTTCTCCATGATCGACCCTTCAAACAAATAATGAATGTTTTGTTCATGTTTCATCAAAACTTCTTGGTTATCAAACAATCCCCGACAATATCCGCAGCTAATTTTCCCAGGCGGAGTTATTTTCTCTTGGTCATTATTTGCGGCATTACTGCCATCCTCGTTTACACTGGAAGTGGCGCCCTTGACTACTATATTGTGCTTGGTCAAATGCTTGCTCAAACTAATACGGTTAATAAACATCTTATCACAAATAAAGCAAACGTGTACGATCTTTGGTGATATTTTCTGTGCATACATAGACGTTAGCAATGAACTACCAGGCTGGCTGGAAATCTGGTGTACTGTGTCCTTCATTGGCCCTAAATCAATAAGGATTTCAGTGGTTTCACTGATCACAAAACTGGTGCTACTAGAAGACATTTTCACAGAACAAACTTTTGAATTACCTGAAATAACGATGTGTAACAGTAAATACAAGTTGTTAATGAAGTGCTAATTATCGTCCGGTGACATGCTGGAGCAGTAGATTCACCGAAATTCTTTTAATGTTGGACAGGATACCCGACAGCAGAAGAGAAAATTAATGAGTTAAAATATTTCCATGTGTACAAACGTAAGTTGTTCCGTACACTATTTGCAGACTTGCAGTAGATTTGACACAATTTCCTCCACTCCTCATCGGTTGGAATCAGATGTCACTGAAGAAATTACCAAAATGACAACTACAAAAAAAAAAAAAAAAAAAAAAAAAAAAAAAAAAAAACCTCTTGTTAAAAATTTGAAAGGAGATTAGATGGAAATTAAAATGATGAAGATATGTAAGAGAATTATAGTAATTGACAGGAGTACAAGAGGGGTTTCTCTAACAGCACATTAGAGATACTCCTGCACCAACGTTAGGATACTCACTAGTATTCTGGGATGAAACACGAGAAATAATTGCTTTAGGAATAATTCTAGACTTTGTGAATATATCTTAGATAATAACAAGGGTAATGGTAGTCAGTAGGCATTAATGTGGATTATGGTAAAGTGAATAGGATTAACAAAGGTTGAGGGGCAAAAAGGCTTAATAAGGGGATAAGGTGCAGAAGGGAAAAGAAGGTTACAATGAAGTCAGTAGGGCTAACAAGGACTGAGGGTGAAGTCAGTAGGGCTAACAAAGCTTGTAATGAAGTTAGTAGGGCTAACAAAGCTTGTAATGAAGTCAGGCTAACAAAAGCTGAGGTGAAGACAGAAGGGTTAATGAGGGTTGTAGTGAAGTTAGTGGGATAAACAAGGGCTGTGGTGAAGTTTGTAGGGCTGACAAGAACTGGGCTGAAGATGCCGAGAGGTGGGGTAGGGTCTGGAGTGGAGGAAGGAGGAAAAGCTGGAATTCTAATGACCAGACCTATTGACTGTGTGGTTAGGAGTTCTAATTTCACTACAAGCAGCAAACATTGAGCACCACCTTGTAGAGCTTAGTCAAAGAAATCAAACCCAGCACTTAGCTTTAAATTTGGTACTTCTCTTATCAAAAAATTGCGATATGTGTGTCAGTATGTATGTGTGTGTGTTTATTCCTTTTTTTCATATTAAATTTTGATATAATTGTACTCTACACTCTCTGAAAGGTATTTGTAGAGAATTTCATTGAAAAAAAAAGCACCCATTTTCCAGGAAGTTATAGGAAAACAAAGCCGGCTCTTGTGAATTTTCTGAAACTTTTCTACTCAGTCACGGAAAAGTTTTTTCACAACAAATTCCGATGCAATCGAAATCTACACCATCTGAAGCGTATTTGTAGAAAATTTCATTAAAAAATATCAATTTTTCTGGAAGTTATGAGGAAACAAAATCGGAGAGGGGCACAATTGTGTAGGTATACCTTTCATGTAATACTTTAAACTAAATTCCGACATTGCAGAATTATCCAGGACCCTCCAGAAACCATGAACCAAGGACCAGCTGATTCCATTACATTTCCAGATACCCCCCACCTCCGCTATCTACAGAAAATCATGCACAGGGAATCATACGACTAAGCAAAAAAAAATTTATTATTTTTTGAACTTTTTTTTAAATCACAGTTTAAAATATGGACAGGCAGAATTTTTGGCTAAAATTCCTGCAATAGACAAATGTGTTTGTGAGAAGAAAGATATTGAAAAACACCAATATGTCAGGAACAAAACAAGGACGGTATGAGGTCGTGAGCTGTGTTTAAAATAACAGCTAAATACCCCCTTAAATAAAAAAATAAATGTTTCTTTTGGTTTTTGCTTAGTCGTACGATTCCTCGTGTGTGTTTGTGTGATTTAAAAGCGATTTAGCTGGTGTTTTTAGCACATCCGACGACCACCTGATGGTGGTCGTGGGATGTACTTTATCACTTTGATGGGTATTGATGTTTTTCAATATTTTTCTCATCATAAACACATTTAATGGAATGGTGATGCTCCCACTGCAGGGAATTAAGCAAAAAAATTAAACCAGAGTTCCACCTACACGAGTTGTAGAAATTAGCGAATCTTTCTTTGTATGCCTATCTAAAAAAAAAAAAAAAAACCCCCAAAAACCCACGTTGGGTAAAAATAAGATTGTCACTGAGAAGTCTTTCCGTTTTATTTCGAACAGAGTCATTGACTGAGTATATTTGTAAACTTCGCATTTGGATTGTTTTAATTCAGTGACAACCTTATTTTTACCCAACGTGTTTTTTCTTTTTTTAGGCGCAGGAGTGGCTGCCTGTGGCGAGGAAGCTGGGAGTGCTTGGCACCAGGTAAGTGGGAGCCAAAAATAAGGGAAAGAAAAAGCAAGGGGTCTACCCTGGTGGTCGGATGCCTATCCTTCAGGAAAGCCATTACAAATTGCATCTGTAATGAGCAATGCTTTAAGTGAACATTGTAAATATAATCAAATTTTTATTGTATATTTAAAATTGTAAATATTTAATCGATACAGCTTCTTCACCCCTTTTATGTTTGTCTGTCCTTGTTCGTCCCCTCTTTGTAATGTCTTTATGGCAAATATTTATGAAACATAGTAGCTTGCTTACCAACCACATGATTCTGGGTTCAGTCTCACTGCGTGGCACCTTGGGCAAGTGTCTTCTACTATAGCCTCGGGCCGACCAAAGCCTTGTGAGTGGATTTGGTAGACGGAAACTGAAAGAAGCCCGTCGTGTATATGTATGTGTGTTTGTCCCCCCCACCCATTGACAACCGATGGTGGTGTGTTTGCGTCCCCAAAACTTAGCAGTAGACCGTTAGAATAAGTACTAGGCTTACAAAGAATAAGTCCTGGGATCGATTTGCTCGACTGAAGGCGGTGCTCCAGCATGGCCGCAGTCAAATGACTGAAACAAGTAAAAGAGTAAAAGAGAGTAGGCATACAAAGACAGATTCGCCAATTTCTACAACTCATGTAGGCGGAATTCTGGTTTAACTTTTTTGCTTAAATCCCGGGGAGGAGGTGGACCAATGAAGAATGAAATTTAATGGACTATTTGGCATTCAAGCCAAATATTCGAAATGTCTGTATTTTAAACTGTGATTAAAAAATTTCGAAAAATTACAAAGAAATCTTTATAGTCATGTGAGTGGAGTCGCAATGTCCCAGTGGTTAGGGCAGCGGACTCGCAGTCATAGTATCGTGGTTTCGATTCCCAGACCAGGCGTTCTGAGTGTTTATTGAGCGAAAACACCCAAAGCTCCACAAGGCTCCGGCAGGGGATGGTGGCGAACCCTGCTGTACTCTTTCACCACAACTTTCTCGCACTCTTACTTCCTGTTTCCTTTGTGCCTGTAATTCAAAGGGTCAGCCTTGTCACGCTGTGTCATGCTGAATATCCCCGAGAACTACGTTAAGGGTACACGTGTCTGTGGAGTGCTCAGCCACTTGCATGTTAATTTCACGAGCAGGCTGTTCAGTTGATCGGATCAACTGGAACCCTCGACGTTGTAAGCGACAGAGGGCCAACAACATATTTTGAGAGGGGAGGGGGTATTTAACGAAGATTGTGTTAATTAGTAATTGAAGTTCATTTCATAGTGGTAAAGCTGGAGTGTATGGCAGAGAAAAGAATTTAAAATATGGGGCTAATGCAGTTTTGCACCTCTCCTTCAAAAAATGCATTTTTCCGAAAAAAAATTTTCCGGATCCCTACAGGAGGAATTTCAACCATGTTTCGTGGTCTGCTACCACAACAGCTCCTTTATGGGATCCAGTTAGCTCAAGACATCATCAGGAGGAACCATGTCCGGTTTCGGCCCCTACTCCTCTACCGTTTTGACGTGGCAGGGCCACCCCCTTTCGGAGGTGTCTTCAGCTCTGGTGTTGGGTGCATGTCTTCTTTCACTGTTTGTGACTGTTCTAATTCAACTGTGGAATGTCCCTCGCTATGGTTATTTTCCAGGAGGTTCTGGCCAAACGTCTTACGGTTCATCAACCCGCGTTGTTGAATTACTTTCTTCCGACATACCTTCCCTTGGTGGATTAGGATCCAGTCAGCTGAAGACATCATCAGGAGGAACCACGTCCGGTTTCGGCCCCTACTCCTCTACCGTTTTGACGTCCCCCCCCCCCCCTTTCGGAGGTGTCTTCAGCTCTGGTGTTGGGTGCGTGTCTTCTTTCTTCTATTCCCTGGCCTCTTCGATGCAGCATCAACGAGTGTCAGCGTCCGACTGACTGTCATGTCAAATTCCCCTTTTTATACCTGCTCCAGCAGGCTTCCCCAGCAAGTTGTCACGTGACACTGTCTAAATTTCCCGCTGCTAGGGTCCAGTAGGCAGCCCCAGCAAGTTGTCACATGACACTGTCTAAATTTCCCGCTGCTAGGGTTCAGTAGGCAGCCCCAACTTTTTTTTCCCGATGTTTTAGATGACAGACATTCCGAATATGCAAAGAAACCACGTTTTCAAAATTTTAAATTCAATAAGCATATAGATATGTGCATAAAGAGATAAATAGATTATGAATGTCTTTCTGGGGCTAGAAACAACAGTAACTCCATCTTCCGTAGGATCGCCACATTTAGCTGATAAATATATTTTATGAATAAACGGAAAGGGATAAATAGAGAGACGGATAAATAAATAGATGTATGAAAATGCTCAAAGTTTAAAATTGCGATAGGGATTGAAATTTGAGCCCCTTATTAAACTTTATAACATTAATTATTAAACACTAATGTCTGTTTCTCATAAAATGATGTATATTTAATTGACATTAAATTCTTATTTACGATTATTTAAGGCAAACACAAGTAAAATGTAAATTCTTTTCACTTTAATGTTTCCGATTGTATTTAATTTCGATTTGCATGTTTGTCAATTCGCTTCGATCTCTTTAAAGTAATCAAAATCAAACGTTTTAATTAGGGGGGGGGGGTGAAATAATTTTGTTTTTTGGCATATTCGTAATATCCGATATCTAAAAACGTATGAATCCGACAAAAAATTTGAAGGAGAGGTCAGAACCTGCAATTAACCCCCCCAAAATTTAAGCAACAACGACCGAAATTGCTCTTAAATTTCGAGCTCCACGCTTCACAGATTTGATAAATTTCGCGGGAAAACTCCCGAGATGGAAACACCTGAGTATCACAAATTCTACAAAGCAAGAATTTCAACTGAAGATCAAAGGAAGATCTTAGAGAATACAAAACAAATATTTCTTTAAAGACAATCATAGAAATTCTTCCTTCGACGAAAATAGCAAACTTCATGAAAATGTCATCCATTTAACTCAATATTTTTTCATTAATAATTAGCTTTTTAAAGTTATTCCTGAGACAGAGCAAAGAAATGTGATATTTATAACGATTTTTAAATATATTTTATAAACATTTTTGAGAAACAGGGAAAAGCGTGACAACGTCAATATACAAAACCCGTTAAGGATTTTAAAAATCTTCAATTAAATATACTCCATTGACTTTATTCCCAAGAGGGGACCCCTTATGAAAATTATTTTAATTAAATGAAGACAATTTAATTACTTAATTACAATGAATGATATTAAAAATAACTGAGAAAATAAATGACTTACGTTAATGACTTCGACATCAAGCCGGTGTCGTTATATAAAGAGTTCCTTATTTAAGAATGTGTTGCTTAAATTTATAATTACCTCCCTTCTATATTTGTTGTTGGCACTCTGTCGATTACGACGTCGAGGGTTCCTGTTGATCCGATCAACGGAACAGCCTGCTCGTGAAATTAACGTGCAAGTGGCTGAGCACTCCACAGACACGTGTACCCTTAAAGTAGTTCTCGGGGATATTCAGCGTGACACAATGTGACAAGGCTGACCCTTTTAAATACAACAGAAACAGGCAGTAAGAGTGAGAGAAAGTTGTGGTGGAAGAGTACAGCAGGGTTCGCCACCATCCCCTGCCGGAGCCTCGTGAAGCTTTTAGGTGTTTTCGCTCAATAAACACTCACAACGCACGGTCTGGAAATCTAGACAACAGGGTGAGGTCGTTAGGAGTGGGTGAAATAGTGTATCTGAAAATGCAGCAAAAACAAAACAAAAAAGAAAATACCGAAAAATTTCAAAAATTCCAAAAATTCAGAGAATTCTCAAAAAATCTCGAAAATATTTGAAGTTAAACGGTTTAAGATAGTTAGCTAGCTAGACAGACAGATAGATGGACAGACAAATAGGTAAATTGATAGACAGACAACTAGATAGACAGACAGAATGACAGATAGACAGATGGATAGACTGATAAAGAGGCAAATTGATAGACAGACAGACAAATATGCTAAGCAGCATTTCGTCCGTCTTTAACGTTCTGAGTTCAAATTCCGCAGTGGTCGACTTTGCTTTTCGTGCTATTGGATTCGATAAAATAAATAGCAGTACACTGAGATCGAAGTAATCGACTAAATCGATTTACCCCCACCCCGATATTACAGGCACTGAGCCCATACTTGAAGTCATTATTAAAGCGGCGAACTGGTAGAAGCGTTAGAGTGTCTGAAAAGTGCTTTGCGGCATTTCTACCTGATCTCTACATTCAGATGATCGAATCGTGCCGCTGACTTCTCGCCCTGAAAATAATGCTTACGCGATATTTGTTAACATTTTGAGTTCAAATTCCGCTGAGGTCAACCTTACTTTTTATCTCTCTGGGGCTAATGAAAATAAAGTACCAATCAAGTACTGAACTTCATGGCATCGACCAACGCACTGACCTTGAAATTTTTGGTTTATGTTCAAACTAAAACCAATCATCAAAAAAAAAAAAAGAAAATTAAAATACTAAGGGAGGTAACAGTTATTAATTTCTGAGGAGTAGTCTCCCTTGGTAAAAAAATTTTTATTTTATTTTTCCAGACACAAGCCAAGTTCTGGGAGAATATACCTAAAGTTAAGGGTATTCCAATCCTGAGAATTATAATTTTAGGCCTAGGCTATCTAGCACCACATTACTCAATACATTATTCTCATTTTTTAAAATATTCAATGAATATTCTTCTAATTTTCAAATATTCAATGAATATTCGGCTGCTATTTCTAGCATGTCAAAGATATAGCATAGAAGATGTGCTCATGTTGATATTATTTGAAGTTGTTCATCTAGTGGAACTATATCTACGAGGTGCGTTCAAAAAGTATCCGACTTTATTTTTCCCCGCCAAAACTAATGCCGGGCGGGCAAAATCACCATTC
Organism: Octopus bimaculoides; assembly: GCF_046866305.1. Taxonomy (NCBI): domain Eukaryota; kingdom Metazoa; phylum Mollusca; class Cephalopoda; order Octopoda; family Octopodidae; genus Octopus; species Octopus bimaculoides. The sequence goes on from NC_142949.1 coordinate 6,671,991, forward strand.
CTGCGCATGCAAGAAAATTTCCGCGCTGGTAGGCCGAGTCAGTTCCCGGCTGTTACGCTTAGAATCCAGACGTTTAGTGCATGCTCGTCGGATTTTCGTTTTCACGGAAGATTACCGAATGCATCGAGCAGAGACCATAAACCTGTGTCTTATCACCAGTGATGATGATCTCCATGAAGTCTGGGCCATGGTTTGCACAGTCCAGTATTTCCGGAGCGAATTCCATGAGGAATTGCTTCTGCTGCTCAGCCAGTTTGGGGACGAATTTCTCTGACGCTTTCTGCGCGTACAAAGTCCCCGTTAACAAGGAATGCACAGATCCTATGCTTATTCCCACTTCGTGAGCAATTTCCTGGATTGTTAAACAAGCGCCTTCAATCACCTCTCAACGAACCTTCTCAATTGTCTCATTTCAGCTTGTAGTGGGGGGGGGTGCCTACCTGAGCATGTCTCGTTTGCCACTGAGGTACGGCCATATTTGATGCAGTTGTATCACTCTTTGATCTGAGTTTTGCTCATGGCATCATTGTATGCATATCAGGGGACAAACAAAAAGAAAGGCACTCAAAACATTTAGTAGGAGTTACATGTATTATTTAAAACAGTTTGATTTGGCATTATGCAGCTTTAAGTTCCATGAGTGACCCATCTTGCCCAAGAGCAGCCTATTTACCAGTAGCCATCTTGAACTTCCTGCTTCTCTTCATTCAGTTCTCTAAACCTGAATGAGATGGGTTTCTGGTAGAAGCTAGCGAAACTTAAAGTCACATGGAACTGAATCAAACTGTTTTAAATAATAATAATAACAACAACAACAATAATAATAATGATAAATCAAAATTAAAAGAAGAGTGCCATTGTTATCTAGCGAACAATATTTCGACATCTTGTGTGTCTTCAACTGGTTCAAAAAATAAATTTGTGAATCTACTTAATTTTGGTTAATATAAAAAGGATTGAGTTCTATATTAATATTAACAATAATAATAATAATAATAATAATAATAATAATAATAATAATAATATATATAAATGGCAATTTCTGTCTGTCTGTTACCATCTTAGTACCTAAACCAGCAAACCAATATTCACGAACTTTTGCATACATGTTACATTAGCATCCAGTTCAATAATAGGCTAATTGGATTTCAATTAATATCTATAATGGGCCCACTAGGGAGTGGGGGGGGGGGCTGTAGCACATGTCCAAAATCAGCCATGATAAGCCACGACACGCGACAACACCAGCTACAATACGTGGACTATTTGTCAATGTATTTGTAAACCCATCTACATTTATCTAATTTACTTGATTCAGATACATATTCGGTTGTTAAAACAAAGAGGGACATTCCTTATTCATCCACTAATCGAATTGATAGTTCGTAATGCCTGTTTTTAGCAATACACTATTACCACAAACGAAAGGTTGGGCCTAAAGATGGGAACTGAACAGGAAACAGGAGAAGACATTGAACAGGAACTGGAGATAACCCCCGCTTCTCCGGTATTGCCGGTCGAATCATTTATTTTACTCAGCTGCATATTCCATTGTTAAAATAATATAGGGACATTCCTTATTCACCTACTGATCCTATTAATAGTTTGTAATACCTATTTTTAGCAATAAACTATTACCATAAAAGCTAACAAAATATTTAATGGTTTAACTGATTCAAAAATTTATATATTGACATAGGATTGGGGATAGGAATGGGAGCAGAACTAAAATGGGAACAGAACAGGGAATGGGATAGGCCATGAAACAGTGTAATGGGAACGGAAATTGGAAATAACCCCTGCTTTTCCGGGTATTTTACTGGGTAATTCAGCTAGTAATGATATATAGAAAGGGCATCCAGCTGTAGAAACCAAACTAAAACAGATGACTGGAGCCAGTGAAGCTCTCTGATGTACCAGTTCCAATCAAACTGTCTAACCCATGCCAGCATGGAAAATGGATGCTAAATGATGACAATGATGATGACGATGATGATGATGATGATGATGATGATGATGATGATGATGATGATGATGATGATGATGATGATGATGATGATGATGATGATGAAGAGGGCATTATCTAATATGATTTTCTGTCTTTTGGAATGTGTAATTTGTAGGACATTTGGCTGCTATTTCTAGCAACTTGAGTTGTCGCATTTTGACAGTTTTGTTAGTTTGTATCTGTGGAGGTGTATGTGCTTGTATGATTCTGTATGTGTGTGTATGGGTGAGACTGTGTGTGTATATGTATGAGATCTTCCTGTAAGGAAGGAACTGGTATCTCACAAATATAGAAATGTATGTATGTATGTGTGTATGTATGTATGTATGTATGTATGTATGTGTGTATGTATGTATGTATGTATGTATGTATGTATGTATGTCATTATTCAATTTATTTGAAGATTGTTTGCCAATAGAGAAAGAACTGGTTTCGAACCTAGATCCAAGGTTCCTTCATTAGAATTTCAACATCAACAACAAGGTATTTTTGTATGTATGTATGTATGTATATATGTATGTGTGTATACGTGCAGATTTGTATGTTTTATGTAAGTATTCTCATGCATATAGTTGCACATCTAGACATGCTGATATATATATTTAAACAACACATTTCTCTCTTATATCATTACAATTCTCTCTCACACACTGTCTTGCAACATGAAACACTTCAAGTCTTTGGTCCCCATGATGCAGAACATTGGCAAATTTTTCTTATCTGCTTCCCCTCTGGCTAAGTAAACCTGTCTCCTAGCTTCCTTTCTGGCAATCTGATACAATTCCCTGCTACCACTGTTCTTCCAGTCCTTCCATGCCTGTTTCTTTTCCCTCATGGCCCTGTCAACTACATGGATCCACCATCACGTTACCTTAAACAATATGAATAAATAAGCGATGCATTTGACTTAATACTAAAGGGTTAAACCAGCCTTATCCAGTCCAAATATTCTGCCTGTTTTATGCTCAAACTGGTCCAATCCTGCCTCTCATACCTATCCTACAATGTCATTATAAGAATAAAGAATCACATCATTGAAATCTCAAGTTTACAAGACAATGCATAATTAATTCAAAATGATGTGAATAAATAAGCAATACACCTAACAGAGTATTCTGAATGCTAAAGGGTTTAAGATAGTCATGCAATGTGTACCAGTAATATGTAACATCACTCACTTCCCTGTTATGCAATGCATCTTTTATCTTTTACTTGTTTCAGTCATTGGACTGTAGTCTTGAGAAAAAGGCAAAAGAAGTACTGGGCTCAATCTGTTTGACAAAACACTTCAAGGTCGTGCTCCAGCATGGTCGCAGACCAATGACTGAAACAAACAAACGATAAAAGTTAACAAAACTACAGAACAGGAAAGAAAAAATAGAAAAGTAGAATATTTGATTGGTCCATAATTATTTGTAATTAAAGACATAATTATATTTTCATTTGAATTTCCTCTTTCTGTTTCTAATATTAATTTAATCTCAAGAGTCTACTCCTAAAATAAACACAAATAAACACTGCTGTTAATAATTAATTCTCTGAGAGTAAATCTGATTTCATACAAATGAGCAAACAGATTCAATGACAGGAAGAACTTGGTGATCAGCATTACAGGAGTTCCTATGCGCAGCCAGTCTTAAACTCTTCTGTTATGGTCTGGAGAGCAATAATTCTTCCTAAATTTGGTAATAAGGGGAAGTCGATTGCTTTGACCCCAGAGTTCAGTTGGTACTTATTTCATCAACCCCAAAAGTACAACAGGCGAAGTCGATCCTTTGTCTCATTTGGGCTCAGAACGGAAAGAACTGGTAGAAATGCAACCATGCATTTTGCCCTGTGAGCTCATGATTTTGCCAGCTCACTGTCTTCCGGGGGAGCTGTAATAAGTAGTAAGGGGTTGAGCCCTGAGCCCTGAAGGACACCTGCTTGCTGAATTTATAGCTGACTCTCACCTTTTCCCTGTTTCTCAATAACATGGCTGCTTGAGGTGTGAAGATCACACATGGATCATGTGTGAGGGCCAAAGGTCAAGGAAGAAGGAAAGACGATATTATTTGCATAGGGGTCAAGTGTATTATTAGATGTGATAGCAAACAGGTTGTTGATGTATAAGAGGAAGTGTGTGTGGGGACAAAAGTGAATTTTGGGGGCACCAGAGTTGATAGTACAGGTTAAAGCAGTGGTGCTCAACTGGGGCTCACAGGACTCCTGTGGGCTCCATATACAATTTTGCTGTTGAAGTTTATCTGCAATAAATTGGTTACACTTCCACAATACACAAAATATTCTAACAATTTTTTGAATACAATTTCCTAATATTTAATTATGGGAATATAATAGGATTTTTTTTTTTGAACATTGGATGGGTATGAAGGTTCCAGTAGAGTAAAACAGGAATCAAAGGGATCCATAGGGGCAAATAAAGGGTTAAGAACCCCTGAATTAGAGAAAGAGCTTTGTCAGCACACATTTTTATGATGTAATATTACAGGAAACATACAATCCAAAGAATTTTGGTTTGATGATCCACTTGCCAGACATGACTGAATACCTTGCTAATGTCTCTATTTTTATATACTCACATAAAATACACCATTTTGAGCATGGCCGTTGCCAGTACCGCCTGACTGGCCTTCGTAGGATTTTCGAGCGAGATCGTTGCCAGTGCCCCTGGACTGGCTCCTGTGCAGGTGGCACATAAAATACACCATTTTGAGTGTGGCCATTGCCAGTACCGCCTGACTGGCCTTCGTAGGATTTTCAAGCGAGATCGTTGCCAGTGCCCCTGGACTGGCTCTTGTGCGGGTGGCACATAAAATACACCATCTTGAGTGTGGCTGTTGCCAGTACCGCCTGACTGGCCTTCGTAGGATTTTCGAGCGAGATCGTTGCCAGTGCCCCTGGACTGGCTCTTGTGCGGGTGGCACATAAAATACACCATCTTGAGTGTGGCCGTTGCCAGTACCGCCTGACTGGCCTTCGTAGGATTTTCGAGCGAGATCGTTGCCAGTGCCCCTGGACTGGCTCTTGTGCAGGTGGCACATAAAATACACCATCTTGAGCGTGGCCATTGCCAGTACCACCTGACTGGCCTTCGTGCGAGTGACACGTAAAAGCACCCACTACACTCTCTGAGTGGTTGGCGTTAGGAAGGGCATCCAGCCGCAGAAACTCTGCCAAATCAGATTGGAGCCTGGTGTAGCCATCTGGTTTCACCAGTCCTCAGTCAAATCATTCAACCCATGCTAGCATGGAAAGCGGACGTTAAACAACGACAATGATGATGATGATGAAAATCTTTTCTTCTTGGGATTGAACTTGTAACCATGTGATTGGGAAGCAAATTTCTTAACTGCACAGTCATGCCTGCATCCATGGTTCAAAAACAGTGCCCTTCAGTTGAGAGATTAGGGAAATATAAAGGGTGTAAGTGTGCAATGACAGGACAATAATTCCACTGTTTGGAATTTGGTCAGAGTGCTTACGACAGAATGCAAAAGACCCTTCAAAGAACACCCGTGTGACCCATGTGACAGGAAGTTGTTATGAAAGCGAGGAACACGATAGGTTTAACTACTTCAATCAATGGAGAGCTTTTAATGGAGTCACTTGACTTCTGGTCAAAAACTGCATGTTTGTGTAGGATAAAGTAGCATTAGGTACATAACGAGTGAGGGTGGTGGGAGTGGTGGTGGTGGTAGTGGTGGGAGTGGTTGTGGTGATGGCGGTGTAGGTGGCGGTTGTAGTGGTTGGTGAAAAGAAGCCGTGATTGCAGTCTGTACAATGATGGCCGAGATACTCGCGTGTGTGCGT
>NC_142949.1:6685311-6690311 GCF_046866305.1 Octopus bimaculoides
CATTCATAATCATAATGTTTCTCTGGCATTGAAACAGAAAATGACATGTTTATGAACAAAAGATGCATTTAATTGAATCTCCCCAAGAATATGACTGGTACCTATTTTATGTGTGTCTTATATTATTATTTTATTTTGCTTGTTTCGGTTATTTGACTGCGGCCATGCTGGAGCACTGCATTGAAGGGTTTTAGTCAAAGAAATTTACCACAGGACTTATTTATTGAAACTAAGAGAAGCCCATCATATCATCATCATCATCATCATCGTTTAACGTTCGCTTTCCATGCTAGCATGGGTTGGACAATTTGACTGAGGACTGGTGAAACCAGATGGCTACACCAGGCTCCAATCTGATTTGGCAGAGTTTCTACAGCTGGATGCCCTTCCTAACACCAACCACATAGATAGATATAGATATGTAGGTATTTATGTATATATCTAGGTGTGTGTGTCATTGTGTTTGTGTTTGTTCTGCCATTGGCACTTAACAACTGGTGTTGGTGCGTTTATATCCTTGTAACTTAGCAGGTCGGCAAAAAGAGACCAATAGAATAAGCATCAGGTTGAAAAAACAAAAAAAAAAAAGACCAGGAGTCGATTTGCTTGATTAAAACCCTTCAAGGTAGTGCTCCAGTATGGCCGCAGTCAAATGGCTGAAACAAATAAAAGAATATGAGAAAGATATATTATTTACTCTTTTACTTGTTTCAGTCATTTGACTGTGGCCATGCTGGAGCACCGCCTTTAGTCGAGCAAATCGACCCCAGGACTTATTCTTTGTAAGCCTAGTACTTATTCTATCGGTCTCTTTTGCCGAACCACTAAGTTACGGGGACGTAAACACACCAGCATCAGTTGTCAAGCGATGGTGGGGGTGACAAACACAGACACACAAACATATACGCACACATACATATATACGACGGGCTTCTTTCAGTTTCCGTCTACCAAATCCACTCACAAGGCTTTGATCGGCCCGAGGCTATAGTAGAAGACACTTGCCCAAGGTGCCACGCAGTGGGACTGAACCCGGAACCATGTGGTTGGTAAGCAAGCTACTTACCATACAGTCACTCCTATGCCTATTCCCTTATTGGGAATTATATATAAAAAAAATTTGTTCATATATTTTGTGCCTTTTAAAAGTATAACCAATTTATTGTGCATAATTTCTTATATTAATTCCTGAGGTGGACCCTGGTTGAGAGCTGCTGCTCTAGATGATGATGATGATGGTGACTCTCCAGGGGTCACTTGGCTTGCTAGAAATAACAGCCAAATCTCTATCTCATATCGCACATCACAGCCAACAGCTGTGTGGTTAAGAAGTTCAGCTTGCAACCACATGGTTTCATGTTTCATCCCACTCTGTGACTCTTGGAACAAATATCATCCAGAGAAGTTTGGGTCAAGTGGCATTGTGTGAATGAAATTTGATAAACGGAAACTGAGCTGAAGCTTGTCTTATCCATCTGTCCACCTACACACTCACACTCACCCATCAATCCTTCCCTTTCTTGCTCTGTATTTCTCTCTCTATCTCCTTCTCTCCACACACTCACAGACACATGCACACACACTCACATATGTATATATAGATACATGGCTGTGTGTATATATATGTATATATACACATATATAAGCAAACGTTAAAATGGTTTTTTGTATTCCTCCTTTCTACTTGAAGAGTTTAGATTTAATTATAAAAATATGTCCTTCTGTTGAAATGTAATTTCAGTAAATTTCTATATCTTTGTGCAGCTGAGGATTGCTCTGCATTTTACATTTGATGTAATGTTCACATTGATTAAATAAATGGAGTTGCATGAAACGATCGTACTGCATTAACTTTGGATATCCTTGTTGCTTATTTTGATATATATATATATATATATGCATACAGGCATATGCATACAGACATATATATATATATATATATATATATATATATATATATATATATATATATATATATATATATATATATATATTATATATATATATATATATATATATATATATATATATATATAATCATAAATATACAGGGATTAGCATTGAGTTGCTTCTCCAACATACTGAAAATTTAGAAATAGCAGTCAAAGAACTACTGATTCTAAACTACAAATTTTTCTCTAAATGGATGGCGATATTTATGGCACACCTGCCCTTATTCTTGTATATATATATATATATATATATATATATATATATATATATATATATATATATATATGTATGTATATATATATATGTATATATATATATATATATATATATATATATATATATATATATGTGTATATATATATATATATATATATATATATATATATATATATATATATATGTGTATATATATATATATATATATATATATATATATGTGTATATATATATATATATATATATATATATATATATATATGCATACAGGCACATGCACATACAACACATACCTACATATATATTCATATCGTAATCAGACAAAATAAGGGTAGAAAAAAAAAAATGAAAATACATCAGAGGGAATAGGGTTTCAAAGGGAGTAGATTTCTGAAGAATAAAGCAAAAGGGGTGCAGCAGTAGGGAGCACCAGCCTGTGTGTAAAACTGGGAACAAAATAAGGGCAATTCATTTAAAATTTCCATGAATGTATTATTGTCAAGATCCTTTTGACCTTTTTCAAGGTCATTGGGTCATCCTTAATGATGGGGGTTGATGAAAAGGGAATGGAAAAAAGGGAAGAGGGTGTGTCTGTCATATCTAACCCCAGCTTTGTTCTGATGGTATTTAAACTGATACGGCAAGTGAAATAGTGAATATCCCATTGAGTGTGGGGTTGGGGTTGGGGTCGGGGTCGGGTGGGGGACAGGGATTGATTGTAGTTGGATTTGAACCTCAGAATTTGGAAACCCAAATTTTACCACCACCACCACCACCACTATCACTGCTGCTACTACTACTATGTCTCTTACCTCCACTACTACCACATTTCAATCATTGTTGGTGCGATAGTCATCATCATCATCATTATTGTCATTACTATCAGTACCACCACCACCACCACCACCACCACCACCACTACCACCACTATTATTTGGCGCCATTTATAAGGTCTTGATAAACCAACTTTTTTATTGTTTTTCCATTTGGTGCATAGACATAAGGATTTTCCTTACTTCCTACTCTTTAACATCCAACGAAAAGCTGACCATGGGGGAAGCAGGGCTCTTTAAGGCGTAAACCAGCAACTGGAAATGTTTGCCCTTGTCATTTGTTGATGGTCACGGCAAAGCTAAGACTCACTTGAAATTGAAGTTATTTGAAATGAAATGGGACATTGTCATCTTCTGAATCTGTGTGATGGAGGTTCTTGTGCACTTATCCTCTAATCAGTGCATCCTATGCTTGGGTCTCTCCTGAGAACATGCGATGAAGGCTTGTGTTTGTATATCAACAAGTCTATTCCTTCTCCGCTTGTGTGTCTCCTGAGCTCACTGCTGATGTTTTGTGAGGGTCTTTCAGCTCAGTTGCCCAACTGAAATTCCTCACACATGCATGTATGCATGCACAATGCACACACATGCATGCACATACACACACACGCAAACATACACACATACATGCATTCAAACACACATTCAGTATGAGCAATATACATAGAAAGTGTGAGAAAGTGGTAAAACTTATATAATGTGGAAGTGGGAAAACTGGAAATTTTTGAAGTATGGAACTGTGGAAGTGGAGGATTCTGACATTGCGGAAAGTGGGACTGTAGATCTATAGAAGTTTGGAAGGTTGTGTTGTGGAAGTGTAGAGGAGTGGGACTGTGGAAGTGTAGGACTGTGGAAGAGGAGTAGGAGTGTGGAATAGTGATACTGTGAAAGTGTGGATCTGTGGAAGAGTGTAACTGTGGAAGAGTGGGACTGTGGAAGTGTAGGACTGCGGAAGAGTAGGAGTGTGGAATAGTGATACTGTGAAAGTGTTGATCTGTGGAAGTGTGTAACTGTGGAAGTGTGTAACTGTAGAAGAGTGGGCTGTGGAAGTGTGGGAGAGTAGATGTGTGGAAATGTGGGACTGTACATTGTACAAAGTGGAATCATGCAACTATAGAAGCATGGAAAGTAGGATTGTCGAAGTGGTGGTTTAGAGAAGTGTGGAAGTATAGAGATGTGGAACTAGAGACATGTGGAAGACTGGAAGTGTGGAGTTGCAGAGCTATGAAACTGTGGAAGAGTGGAAGTACGACAGAAGTAGAGAAGAAGTGTGGAATTGCGGGATGACTGTCCGGATTCCATGTCTGTTTTAAGCACACAGTGAGGACATCAGAAGAGTTGTATGCAATCCCTTGAGAATTTCTGCAATTCACCTCAGCGTCCAGAGTGAACTTCTTGTCCACAAACATGAGAGTTTTTCCTGAACCTTGATGCTTGATGAATGACAGAAGCTTTGGGCATCTCTCGGCTCTGATTGCTTTGGCCTTGGCTGTTAGGAGGTGATGGCATTGTCAAACATAGCTAGTCATGCCAAGGTTCCTGTTCACAGCTCTAGACACCGTGGAAAGGGACACAGAGTGCTTCTTTGCAAGTGTTGTGATGGATGTGGATGGGTTGGCTTCAGTCGAGCATTTGAGGCCAGCGAGAAACTTTGGATTGCGCTTGGAATCACTTTGAGTCTTGTGTTCTTTTCTATCAATCTTTCCCTCTTCTTTAAATTGTTTATACACACAATAAATTCTTGCTTTTGGAAGTTTTGTCAACCTATCAGTTTTATTGGCAGTGTGTCCAGCACATGCCAAAACAACAATGGCAGAACAGTTCTGTTGTTCCATGACTTTCTGCTGTCAAATCAGTTTGCTATTTACCTTAAAAATAAAGAGGAGGATTTTCAAACAAGCAAGGATTTGTCAAAAGATGAAATGCTAAACCCACTAAGTGCTTAAAATTGGTCTCAAATTATCTGCAAGACCCAGTATATATGTATGTGTGCATGGG